>NC_056730.1:1008517374-1008589874 GCF_019279795.1 Protopterus annectens | reverse complement strand
ATGTGTTGCCTTGCCAAATCTGACATCTCTACATATAGGTCCTATAGGACTGCCACCTTTCCAAATGGCCAAAGTGGGACCTGCTCCGTAGAAATGTCAGACGTACCAGGTCAGAACATACCTACAGCCGTGCATAGTACAGAAATATATGTATTAACACAAATCAAAGCTTAGTCTAGCAGCAGTCAAATTGCTTATGCTACTTCACATAACATATAGAAGTGTCATTTATACAATAACCGTTACATGCAAATATTAGAGAAACCCAGAATATAATATTGTCCTGTAATCAGGACATTTGCTATGCCTAGATTATTCTTGCATGACACATACACCTAATGAGGGACTGTCCCATGCAAAGTGGGACAGGTGTTAATCCTAAAGTCTCACTTCGGCCAATTTAAAAGGTGGAAAACCTACACTAGATATGCGGTAGCATGACCCGGCAGACGGATGTGGTTCCCGAAACACATTTACATGTCTGCATTGCAGAGTATCGGATCCCATGTATCAGCCAGATGGAAGCAGATTGTATGAGGAACATGCATTTAGTATGATTAACTCACTGGATAGGCCACCGATTCTGTACAATCGAACGCCATGCCATCGCCTAATGGTCAGCCATACCCGATACTGTAATCATGTAGACCGATGTAATAGGCATCACAAGGGATCGTGCCTACCCAGCGTGAGTGACAAATGCAAGCACCAATGTCGGTGCATGTGCAAGTGAGGGAGCGAGCGGGTGTAAGCATGTTTGGCTACCAGTATGTGAGTATTGCACTGTTAAAGAAATGTGGAGTCTAAACAAGTATAAGAAGCTGTAACCAGAAGTCAGCAGTGCTTAACACCACACAAACCCACACACAACCACTCCCAACTGCTGCAGTGTGCCTTACTCACTCCATATCCAATGGCCTTGTTCTGGCCGCAAACAAAGAACCGTCCATTGCAAGTGTTGGTAGCCTCACCCGGCGCACACAGCTAATCTGAATTACCAATACACCATGGCAAATATACAGACAATAGACAGTACCACACATACCATACAGCACAGTCATCCAACAGTATAGCAATGTACTGGCAGATATGTCCGGACCACTGGTGTTTGCAGACCTGGCCGTCTTGTGTTTAGGTGTGTGAGCATGCCCAGTATGACCATTACGCATGTTTCGACTGACATTACTGTCATACCTTCATGTGTGTGATCATGCCCAGTATGGTCAACTGGATTGCATGTGTTACATGTCCAGGTAGTCAGTACTGTGGTGCCAACCCCGGCATTGTACACTGACAGGTGGCATGCTGTGTCTGCAGGGTATCCATCGGTCATGTGGCATTGAATGTTGCTACATTTCTGCACAGCGTGGGGGGACATCCAACTGTATCCACATTCCTACACAGCACCGGGGGGGCGCACATGACTGTTACATGTGTACGATGGAAGGGGGGCACAGCTGACAGTTGTACACTTTTGCTACTACTGTACTGGTATGTCAGGTACTCCATTTCAGTGTGTGGACCTACCTAATGTGCTGGCTAGAGGCATACCAGTGTACTTCAGATCCTAGCTTTAATTACCTACTTGGGGCAATGTAGAAATTGCCTCATGTACACAGACAACCCTCTCCTCCTACCACCCAACACTACAACCTGTGTGAGATGCACTTATCTAGCCAAACTGGAGGTAAAGCTCTCTCTAATCAAGACTGAACTTGACAGTCAAGAGGAGAAGGTAAACACTTGCACCACACCACACTCATCACATAGTCTAACTAAATCTACACCACCAATATCCACACATAGAAACACAAAAACATTTGCGGAGGCTCTCAATAATAATCTGCTCAAACAAAAGAGACCTCCAAAGCAGAAATGCAAGCAACCTTCAACCCCCGAACGCAACCCAAATGACACATAGCCCGCAGACTCAGTGTGCCACTCAACCACAGCCAATAAGGCAAAACAACATACCAAACACACTAGTCATAGGCAACTCTATAGTCAGGCACACTGATGTCCCACTCACTAGGCTAAACAAGGAGAATGTTACTGTCAGCTGCCTGTCAGGTGCCAGGATCCATCACATAACCCACGCACTCAGGTCACTCCACAACAAGTACAAATATGACTCTGTCATTGTCCATGTTAGTGTGAACGACCTGAGACGTACCTCCCTGGACTACATGAAAAGAGAAATGGAAGAGCTCTCCGATCTTGTAGCCCAGGCAGGTATGACCCTAGCCCTGAGTAGCATTCTGCCATCACCCAGAATGATGCCGCAGAACAAGGACAAAATGATTGACTTCAACAATTGGCTAAGCTTCTGGTGCCATTCTAAAAGGATCCAGTATCTGTCTGCCTGGGATGACATGGTCGACAGACCACGATGCTTTGCCAGAGATGGCCTGCACCTGTCACCCCTGGGATTCTGGATACTGGCTAAGGTTCTTGCCACCCCTATAGTGCCTTTTTTAGGCAAGGTTCAAATGATAAATCCACCACCGTAACAGGAACAGGCAAGCAAAAACTGAGGGTGATGCTACTCATTGCTGAAGTCTAAATATCAAAATGCACTCACTCGAGGCACTCCTTAAAATGGAGAACATCGATATCTGTGCAATGACTGAGACCTGGTTCAAGGCTCCAGACAGCATCCCTGCACTACCAGGCTATAACTCATACCACACTTTTAGGCCATGTAACCTGGACCAGAACACCAAAGGCGGAGGTGTGTCCATATTCATTAAGGATATCCACACCTCCAGGCTAGTTGCTCAGCATAATGCAGATGAGGTGATCCAAGTGCAACTAACTCTGGGCAAAACTGCAATCCAAATTGTAGCTTGCTACAGATCACCCACCATGCCCCAGGATTCCCACTCCTCTTTTCTTGATGTACTAGAAAATATTAGGGTTCATCGAAACACCCGAATAATGGGGGATTTCAACTACCTCAACATTAACTTGGAAAACTACTCATGTACCAACTCCTTCGCTCAACGCTTTCTGGAATTCATAAACTCCAATGCCCTGGATCAACTTATCCACACCCCCACCAGGGGCAACAATATCCTAGATCTAGTCATTACCAATATGAGTGACCAGTGTTCCACTCCTGAAGTCAACGCCTCATTGGTCCGATCCGACCATAAGCTAATTACCCTACATATCCACATCCTGCCTCCCCCCCCCATTAAGGAAACCATGGTAAAACATTTCTCAAAAGCCAACTTCATGCTTCTTAAGACAGAAGTGGTGAACTTCATGACACCCATGCAGATGGACAATACAGCTACTACTACTGAATCCTACACAATTGCACTTTATAAGCATTTACATGAGTGCATGGATTGTGCTATCCCAAACAGAACCAAGACACTATCCTCCAAAAAAAGGAAGCCAATCTGGTGGTCCCCTGCCATAAACAAACTGTACAATAGAAGGAAGAAACTGTTGCAAAAGAGAGTAAAATCCCATGAGTGGAGGAGCTCCCTGGTCAGCCTCAGTAAGAAGCTATGATCCCTGATAAAATCCTCCAAAGCTAGTTACAAAAACAAAATTGCCACTGATTCTAAAGACAGCCACAAAGCATTCTATAGCTATGTCAAGAATCTCAATGGCAACACTCAGATCTGCTCTGAGTACAGCACAATGGCATTGAATATACAGACCCAACTGATATTGCCAACATCCTGGCAGATAGGTTCAGTGCTAACTTTACCCACCTCTCACCCCCTAAAGAGCCCATCTCTATACCGAAAGAATGCAAAGTTCCTGTAATCACGGCTGCACAGGTAAAAACCACACTCTCCAAAGCCAAGAACACAGCATCCATGGGACCAGATAACATCCCAGGCTGCATTCTACAAGTACTACAGAACGAACTGGCACCCCACCTAAGTACCATGTTCAATCATAGCCTCACCTCAGGCTTTGTGCCTGCTGAATGGCACATAGCAACGGTTATCCCACTCCACAAGGGGGGAGCCACCATGGACCCCGGGAACTACCGCCCCATTAGCCTGATGAGCCTAGTCTGCAAGGCCATGGAAAGTATCATGATGGAACTTATAAACAAAGACATTGGTAATCTCCAAACTCTGAATCCCACCCAGTTCGGGTTTGTAAAAGGCAGATCATGTCTCCTAAACTTGATAGACTTCTTTGAAGCAGTCACCAAAGTCGTAGACAAGGATAAGGTGGTTCACACAGCCTATCTAGATCTTGCCAAGGCTTTCGAGACCACCTCCACTCTGGAATTATAGATAAACTCACTAAACTAGGTATAAATCCCTATGTCACAAGATGTGTTGCTAACTGGCTCACTGACAGAACCCACACTGTGAAAGTAGCAGACTCCAAATCCGACTTCAGACCAGTGACAAGTGGAGTACCACAGGGTTTAGTCCTGGGTGCTATCCTGTTTGGTATCTACTTCTCTGAAGTACAGGCTAACACAGAAGGTCTTTGTCTAATGAAGTTCGCAGATGATGGCAAACTAGGAGCCATAATCGAAACTCCTAACGATGTGGACATCCTACAAAAGGGCCTCACTGAGACAGATGCCTGGTGCCAAAGTCATGGCCTCAAGCTCAATGCCAAAAAGTGCATTGTCATCTCCTTTGGTAAAAACTCTGTACCCATGAACTACAACATAGGCGGTAGTATACTTAACACCGAAAGTGTGATAAGAGACCTTGGGACACAGGTGGACAGTAGTCTCTCCTTTGATAATCACATTGCCACAGTAGTCAGGAAATCCTTCTACGTGGCACACCTCATCACAAAAGGTTTCTCATCCAGAAAAAAAGAGGTTGTTGTTCCCCTCTACTCATCACTCATAAGACCCATTATAGAGTACAATGCCCCTTTTGGTATGTACCTCACAAGACATCTACAACAACTGAAAAGGCCACAGAAATACCTCACAAAGAGGATTACTGGCCTCAAACAGATGCCCTATGCAGACCGTCTCAAAAAACTCCAGCTTTACTCCGTCACATATCGCCTACTCAGAGGTGATCTCTGCCTAACATACAAAGCTATGTCAAACCTAGAGCTGTTGGACATGCTCCATGTAAAGAAATCCCAATTCCTCTGAGCTACACTCTCTAGGGACCTAAACCTTGTCACCACAATAAACAGAACATGCTGGAGGGATAGATTCCTGTCCCAGAGACTACCCATGTTCTGGAATAAACTACCTATCTATATCAAGCAAAGCTCCTCATTAGCACTCTTCAAGAAAAATCTTGATGATTGGATGGGAAATAGGAAATTCACCCCAGGGATCACCTCTGTGGCTCTGCTCAACTGTGGCACAGGAAAATAATTTTCTTGAGTGGCAAAAGCCAGGGTACCTTTATGGCTGGGCTTCTATAGGCCCCAGGGCCAATAGCCTAGTACCTACCTATGAACCTATGAACATATTGGTTTCAGACGTCCTAGCCTTCACAATCTACATCCAACTGCCTGGCTGCTGTAGTCTGTCTGTGTGTGTCTATGGGGGGGGTCATCCATTGGGCATATTCAGAGGCCATTGTACAGCATTTGTCTGTGTTGGTCTACACCTGTCCAGCTGGTTGAGACTTGTGTGGGCTGTATGGAAACACATGATGTTCAGCCCATAACCTGCAGTGGGTTAGGATACCCTGTGTACTACTGGCTACTCTTGTGACCCCAATATGTGCTACAGATGTCATGGTGCCACTATGGACATGTACTGTCCACTGCCCTAACATTCGTCCACCAAATTCCCTTGTATGCTCACATCCATACCATAGCTACAGGTAAAAACACATTCTAATACAACTGCCAATTGGTAGGTTGATTGACTTACCTTGAGGGTGTGCCAGACTTGAGGATTGTGCTGGAGGGCTGCCTATGTTGGATGCACACAGTGCACTTCCTATACATGGCTGAGCACAAGTAGTGTCATGTTTGGCATCCCTTTTACTGTCTGTGTGAGTCAGAGAGGGTGAAATTCCCTGGGTACTTACTGTGTCAGTGCATATGCTATGCGTTGCCTCTTTGCCAAGGGCAGGTCATACTGGGCACGCCTCCTTTCGCCTACTGGGTCCGGCTCAGGTATTTCCTCCTCTAAGTCTCTCTGTGCCTGTACAGACCTTGGCATTGGTGGGGGACTGTGTGGCCCTGCCCCATGCTGTTCCTGTTGCAACTGTTTCCACAGGATCATATTGTGTAGTATAGCACATACCATAATAATTTGGGTGCATGTAGCTGGCGAATACTGCAAGGCTCCACAGGATGTGTCCAGACACTGGAACCGTGACCTGAGTATCCCAAACACATGCTCAATTATATATCTTGCCTGTGCGTGTGCCTCATTATGGTGTAGTTGTTCAGGTGTGTGTGCATTTCTGATGGGTGTCATCAGCCACAGTTCCAGTGGGTACCCAGCATCACCCAGTAGGTGACTGTAGTGGATGTCCATATTGGCAAAGGTGTGGTACAGCTGTGTCAGATGCCATATATCAGAATTGTCATAGCTTCCAGGGCAGCCAGCACACGCTTGCAGTATAATGCCCTGGGCATCGCATATGACCTGGCAGTTGATGGAGGGGATTCCCCTGTGGTTAATGTAGGCCCTACCCCACTCACCGGGTGGTGCTTTGATGCATACGTGCGTTCAGGCAATAGCACCCACTACCCCAGGGTAGTCTGCCATTTGGTGGAAGAGACGCATAATGCTGGTCAACACCTCACGTGTGTTGAGGAAATGTACGTGCTCACTGGCATGTGGTGAGATGGCATCTAGGAACTGGTGCAATACTCTGGATGCAGATGCCTGTGAGATCCCCATGATATCCCCAGTTGTGCTTTGGGAGGTACCTGTGGCTAGTATACCTAGGCCTACACATACCTTGATATCCACTGGGATGGGTTTGCCTCGGCCTGTTTGATGTGTCAGGTGTGGCCGGCACAGCTCAACAATCTGCTGTAGGAGGTCTCTGTCCACCCCATAGTGCTCCACTATCTCCAGCTCATGTAGCCTCTGGTAGGTTGCCCTGGGTCTATAAAGTCTTCGCTGTCTCCTCTGTGAGGGTTGTTCGGCAGCATTCACATCCTCACCACCCTCAGCCTCCTGCACATGTTGATCTATGTTGCCTGTTGCAGCCCTTCTCATTTGGTTGGATTGTTTCGTAAAATGTCCCCGCATGTATACACTGGTGGTGTAGAGTGTGGAAAAAACCCATGTGTATGGTGCTTGCTCACTTTATCATAGTGTTCTGGGCTGGGCTGGGCCTGTAATCTGCTGACTGTGCTAATTATCACCTGTTTGCGCAGCTTGTTCACCGTGACTACTATCCTACTGCTGTTGTCCCTCCCAATTGCACTAGGTAGGTATAGACACACCCTAGCTTAGGCATGCTAAGGCAGGAGCAATCCCGAAACACAGGGCTCTAATGTACAGTATGTCTGACACCCCTTCCTCCATGCTTTCACCTATATTTGAGTCCTGCACCCGGCTATCTATACACATACACTCTTGGGATCTGCATCACACCCTGGGGATAAACAGGATTCACTATTTTCCACCTCATTTGCATAGTATTGTCTTCTAATGCATAGTTACATGACCCATACTGAGCCTCCAAAACAATGACCACTGCTTACTGTCGCACAGATCCGCACACAACTGGTTAAAAGCACCTTACTATCACTGTATTCAATGTCCCTTGTTCTTCCCAGCAACAAAATAACCTGTCTCTACACACCTCAAACCCAGGACCCTGCACACCAAGACGATGTGCTTTACCACTAAGCCATGGCAGATATACATGCACCCAAAGTGATCACGTACAATCATCCAACACAGGCATTCAGCAGTATAGGACATGTATTCCATCATGTAGATTTATGTGTGCTAATGTCCACATATATATATATATATATATATATATATATATATATATATATATATATATATATATAGATATATATAGATGTATATACACACACACACACACACACACACACACACACACACACACACACACACACACACACACACACACACACACACACATATACATATACACACACATACGTAGATATAGAATATATATCACAACAACAGACCACATGACACCAAAGCATTACACAAGAATGAAAAGGAAACCACATGTGCCTCCTGCATTATGTACTGGTGTTACTATCAAGGCAAGTGTGTTTCGTTGCGTCACATGGGTCAGACTGTATTAAGATTAAGATTAGGGCTGCTGACATTTACTCACCAGACCTATTGGCGAATGTATGTGTATGTCTTGCCAACCCAGTCTCTTGGGCGATTGTGACATTTATGGACACTGTATAGGAAAACAACAAAACACGCTCATTACATCCTGGAGCTAGCCACTTACAGATACCAACACATAGAATATCACTACCAAACACTCACACCTGTTATGCCTTGGAATAGGACACCTACCTGCCTATTTTATCACACTACAGCATTACGCAGTTACAGAATGTGCTATCGAGATTAGTGGGACACAGCACTCCCAGAGGCATACTTCTAGGTGGGTGACATCATCAGCAATGGAAAAGATGCTGATGAGGAATGTAGGGAGTGTGAGCATTCTAAAAGCATTAATTTGTCTCCAGGCAGATGGAAACACACACACACAGTTGGCATGGCTGGGATTAGAACACAGACCTAACTATCTTATCACACTACAGCATTACACAGTTACAGAGCATGCTACCACGATTACTAAGACACAGCACTCACAGAGGCATACTTCTAGGTGGGTGACATCATCAGCAATGGAAAAGATGCTGATGGGGATTGTATGGAGTGTGAGCAGTCTTAAATTATTACGCTGTCCCCGGGCAGATGGAAACACACACAAATTGGCATGGCTGGGATTAGAACATACACCTAACTACCTTATTACACTACAGCATTACACAGTTACAGAACGTAATATTGAGATTACTGGATCACAGCACTCCCAGAGGCATACTTCTAGGTGGGTGACATCATCAGCAATGGAAAAGACACCGATAGGGATTGTATGGAGTATGAGCAGTCTAAAAGCATTACTCTGTTCCCAGGCAGATGGAAACAAACACACACAATTGGCATGGCTGGGATTAGAACATAGACCTAACTACCACATCACGCAGTTACAAAATGTGCTACCGAGATTACTCGATCACAGCACTCCCAGAGGCATACTACTAGGTGGGTGACATCATCAGCAATGGAAAAGACGCTAATAGGGATTGTATGGATTGTGTGCAGTCTAAAAGCATTACTCTGTCCCCAGGCAGATAGAAACACACACACACAATTGGCATGGCTGGGATTAGAACATAGACCTAGCTACCTTATCACACTTCAGCATTATGCAGTTACAGCACACACTAGTGAGATTACTGGACCACAGCACTCCTAGAGGCATACTTCTAGGTGGGTGACATCATCAGCAATGGAAAAGACACCCATAGGGATCGTATGGAGTGTGAGCAGTCTAAAAGCATTACTCTGTCCCCAGGCAAATGGAGACAAACACACGCCAGTGGTGTGATCATGACAACTGCCTATCCACGAACCACTATTACAACACTACATAGATACGAGACACGCCACAGACACTACATATTTCAAGACTGTCAATATGACCTTCTAGGAATGCAGACATTGACATGGATGCTGGCAGTTACGATGTACATACCTGTGAACCAGTGTGTTCAATGTAAGAATCCATCCTAAAGTGGGGTATGGCCATCTGTTGCCTGGACGACCACTATCGCTATACAGGATTACAATGGCCATACCCATACACATAGAGACACATAACCGACACAAGGTGTCACTGGGCATGCTCACACACTTAGTAGCACACGTCCATTTGGAATGCACTATGTGTCCATCTACACAACGTCATACTGGGCATGCTCACACACTTAGTAGCAAAGGGCTGTTTTGTATGCACTCTGATTCTAAACATGGAAGGGCACAGTGTGTCGATAGTTGTCATTGTTAGCATGAACGCTGCACTACATATATCTGACACTGGTCTTCTATACAACGTCTGCTGCTGTCCATCAACTTAGATGTACCAATCTAAACCTGGCACACTAATACCACCCGTGGTGATATCCTGCCAGGACTGGCTACTTCGCCCATATAGTGCCATTCATAGATGAATGTCCTGAGATCACGTTAACACCCTGACACCTAGAGGACAACTGCATTGTATGTGTATGCTAAACAGTGCTAGATGTGTAGCGTTCGTAATCATAGCTGCCAATCTAGATCCAACAGTGGGGAATATTGACATCTGTGCAGTGAGGAACACCTGGCTGAAGGCTCAGTTGTGCACAATAGCAATACCACCGTATACCTCGGATACAGACATGTGGGCCATAACACCGTTACAGACCACTCCAGGTGGTGATGTCCCCACGTACATGAAGGCCACTCACATGTACTGACCAGTACACCCTCAAAAGCCATCATAGATGTGTCAGGTGCAGATCACAGTGTCAAACGCCGCATTCTAGGATGTAGCCCTCAGACATCACCATGTCCTTGGACCAGCAACACACAACCATACATGTGGCAGAGCATACATTAGAACAACACCATGTTACCCATGACCAGTGGACTGTACCTAGCTCTACAGCAACTGTGCAGACTACCCATGTACTCACACAGTTCCATCATGTGTTATGCAATGCAATGATACCACTGTTCATAACCAGGTCGGCTGTACACATAACAGGGGCCCTGGGTCATATACAGCTGTAACAGATGACTGTTGCTGTACACCAGTAAACACACTCATGTTTGGATATGACATACACGTACTTGTCGTGGATATGTACATGCCCCACACACACAACACATATGTACATAGCATAGCTGTTGCTGTCCTTCATGCAGACAGGTGGCTACAGCAATTACACACATGTACATGGAAGGTAGATCCATGGCTGTTGAATGCTAACAGTACATAAGGTGTGATAGCAATGTTGACTGAGTTAACATTCCCTCTGCACTGATTACCCATGACAACTATCATATCATATAGCAGCCCATGTGTCATGTATGTCGTCACACATGTCCACCAATTGCAAAGCCTACAAACATGGCTAAATGACAGGAATGTAGGACCTACACACATGTACATGTAGTGGTGTGCATTCAACTACCATGCATGTGCAGTAGCTGATGTTTGCAGCTGATCTGTGTCTTACTACAACATGCAGTTGCAATGCAGCCCCATCATTGCCAACTGTATATGGTGAAATCCTGACAGTACAGTAAGATGTACATAAGGTATGGACGGATGTGTGAACATATAGTGGTGGGCCAACTTTGCAGATGGATGTTTGCTGAAGACAGCTCACAGGTGTGTCACAAGCTGCCCTACCATAGCAGGTGCAAACACTAAGCTATGTTTCTGTTAATTGAAGGGGAAGACATGTAACCTACACAGCGGCCAGGGTGTCACTGACTGTAAATCACTTGACACCTGTAGCACATAAGACCTCCTGTGTGCATATATCAGCACAATTGCCAAAGGTAGCGTCGGTACACATTGTAATGCGGGCAATACTGCTGCATGTCTGTCATACGTATCATAAGATAGCAGGTGTTTGATTCACAGTACTGCCATGTGTGTTTGCTTGTGTGTCCATATATGCCACATGTGGTGGGGAATACATCCCAATTGTTACACACCCCTGTACACTGTTGTAGAGTTCCGTACATACTGCAGTGTAGAAAGCAAGACATAGGCAGGGGTGGGGTGTGTATCACACATGTGAGCTATCTGTATGTGCATGACATAGGTGCATTCAATTGTGGACTCCACAGTGTGTGTATGTATGTATGTATGGCTGTCTGTTCCATGGAGTGAGGATGTATGCTACCATAGTGAACAGATAGGACCCCTAACCCCTCCAGGTGATGCAATCTACTGCCATGTTGATGTCGTCGATCTTAAGCATTACTGACTACCTGTACATATTCATTCTCTGTGTCACATCATGTGGGTGCACAGTACTGTAATGGTGATTACCACATAGGCAGGGGTCCTCACCTCAACACTATCAAGTGTGTGTGTGTGTGTGTGTGTGTGTGTGTGTGTGTGTTACAGTGTCATTGACCCAGTGAGGTGTTACTGTGTCTGAATACATGTGTGTGAATACGTGTGTGTGTGTGTGTGTGTGTGTGTGTGTGTGTGTGTGTGTGTGTGTGTGTGTGTGTGTGTGCAATTGTGTGTTCTCATCCTGTAATGTGAATGTGTATTACTGCTACACAGTGAGGCCTTAAGCTATCAACTGGCCTCTACCCTTGACATCAGCTAGACTGCTATGTAAACTCCCCACCCCATGTAACTGTACCTGTGATGTCACCTGGTATGAATGTCACGTCTCTAGCCACTGTAGCTTAGTACACAGCTCACATGCTCCTGGATCAGTAGATGTGTAGACATCTTTGGAATGCCAGCCTTTCTAACAGTGAGGTTGAAGCTACGTATAGCATGGTGGTATTGCCATACATGCCTGTGAGTAGTCCACATTTACACATGGGAAACTGCAAACACTGGTACTCAATGACACATGCAATTAGACCTGAAGGAGGGAAGCAGGGCATCATTACCAACATGCTGTTACTGTTGTTACCAAGGCACATACTGTGAACAGAAAACAATGCATTCTAAACCTGTACTACATGGTATGTCTGCTGCATGTCAACAGTACACAACAAATGTAATATACACTTATCTCCCTATTCTGTTCACCCTGTGCATCAGACCATATGAGCATGTCCCTGCACTGATGATGTGGATGACAGGGATGCGGCACAGGCATCATCATATGCAGGGGTGTAGCTAGGATTTTCAAATTTGTACTGACAGCTCTCAAACTGCTACCCCCCTCCCCAGCCAAGCTACGGCCATTCTCGTAATTCACGGTTCGCTCTTTTAGTGTCGATGAAGAGGCATTCGCTGTAATGCCTCTTCAGTAATATAATATAAATTCACTCAAACTCGGTTCCTTGAATTGAAAATTAACCTGAAATGTCAGTTCTTTGAAAAATGCAGCATGGTAGTTGGGGTAGAGACTTTATGCTTTTGTTTTCTGTAACTAAGGTACAGGTTTTGAGCTTGAGTAAATTACTAACCACCTGCTACCACTAACTAGGATGTTTCATTCACACACACCCCTACCTACCTCTTAGTGCAAGAAATATGGACAAAGCCTAAAATAAACAGGGACAGATATTAAATAATGTTCTCGTGAACTTAGAAAGTTGCTAGAATAACAGGATTTGTGCTAGTATGAATTTTTCTAAAGGACATGAAGTCTGAAGCTCAAATGTCTGTCATTATTTAGCAACTTCAGCCTTCAATGATTTTCTAGAAAATCACAAAATTTATGAGGAACAGACAAAAAATATGGGGCAAAAATCTGGACATTCTGCAAAATGTGGACAGTTGAGAGGCATGCTACCTACCACACACTCACACACACACACACACACACACACACACACACACACACACACACACACACACACACACACACACACTAACCTCTCAACCTCTCACAGCAACAAACTCATAAATAAAACTGAGGCAAAGGCCCAAAAATAAGGACATTTTTTAAATATTGCTCTTTAAACTTAGAAAGATAATAGAATAGTAGTAGGTCTTGCATCCGCATTTAATTTTCTGAAAGGTATGAAATCTAAAACTGAAATGTCTGCATTATTTTCTAACTTCAGTCTTTAACAATTTGCCACTAATTTGCCAGAAAACTGCAATTTTATGAAAAACGGACCAAAAATGTGATGCAAAAATATAAAATTGCCAGACAATACAGCTGGGAACCTGTCAAAGGAGGGACACCATTTTAATATGAGCACAGTTAACTTAGAGCAGCTGAAAAAATTAGAGAATCTACATGCATTTCTGAAATAAAAGTAATGTATAACTCTGATCATTACAGTTATTTATAAAACCCTCTATGTTTTCTTCCAAAATTGCTATTTTGTGGAGGGATCATTAGGGGAAGAGCAACATTTTGAGCCAAAATCAGGGACAGTTGAGGTTTGGCTATGCCTAATTCTATAAAGCAATTTATTTGCATGTACCTCTCAACCTGTTAATGCAATAAATCTGGACAAGGCCAAATATATTGAGGGAACATATAAACAGTACTAAAAATTGCTCTTGTATAAACTGGGACAGTTGATAGAACAGGTCTTATTTTAGCATGCATTTTTCTGAAGGTTATAAAGTCTGAAACTAGTGTCATTAATTAGTGACTTCATTCCTAAATCATTTGCCAGAAAACCACAAATTGAGGAACAAACCAAAATAAGAAGCAAAAATCTATTCATTCTTTGAAAATCTGGACAGTTGGGAGGTATAGTTCAGCTGGGGCTGTCTAAGTTTGCCACCTTTCCCCCTCACAAAACCATGGTCGAATGGAGCCTCCCCCTGCAGCCATTCCAATGATCCATTACTTTTCTATTTCACTCCATTTACCATAAACAGTAATGTGCATACTGATTTACTTCTATGATGATTTGAACTTCATTTGAAAGTTTTATTTTGCATTTTACAGCACAAACACTAAGACATCTGCTAAACAAACTTGGCATTAAAACTTCTCTGCCCTTGAAACTCACATTCATTGAAACAACATTAAAACCCACATTCAAAGAAAGATACATTTTACCCATGGCAGATAAAAATTAATTCTGGGCTGCTTTTAAATCATAGGCCCCTTGCATATGAAACATACATGTGCTCTTTGATACACCTTCCTATTGCTTTGAACATTTTTCCAGTAAACAATGAAACAAAACTGCCCAATTCAGAACATTTCCATCATAAAAGTCTAGTCAAACTTTTACAGTCCACCATTATCAGTAAATAATATGCACAATCTCTGAAGTAGTAAAAAGTCATCTAAATAATTCCACGTTAAATAAATATAACTAATGAAGAGGTTGCTGCTAGCAATCACCTTTATATTTCATGACTTCACCGAAAAATAAAGTGGCTGATGCCCCTGAGGAATAAATTGCCTAAATTACATTAATAATAAGCTAGTAATATTGCAATAGGAAATGGATGGCAAACTGATAACAGGCTCATAGTTAGTGTCTTAACTTTCAGTACAGCAGCATTCACCCCTTATGGGAGTAGAACCAACAACCTTCTGCATTAAAAGCAAGTACACAACATTTTGTGCTACTAGCAACGTGAGCTGACTTGGCATAATCAGCACTAAACTTCTCTTCCCCTGCAGCTCTCAGCTCCTTGTAAAATCTATGCAGTACTCAACTACATCTCAACTTTGCAGCACAAGAAGTCTGGAAAAAGCCAAATTTATTGGGGTGGGTCAAAAGGGCAAAAACAGGAACACATTAAACATTGCTTGTATAATCTTGGAAAGCTGCTAGAATAAAATGCTTTGTTACCATCATACATTTTACTGC
Source organism: Protopterus annectens (assembly GCF_019279795.1). NCBI lineage: Eukaryota > Metazoa > Chordata > Ceratodontiformes > Protopteridae > Protopterus > Protopterus annectens. The sequence continues at coordinate 1,008,574,375 of NC_056730.1, read as the reverse complement.
CAAGGTCACTGTGCAAAATAGTCAGAACAACATACCACTATGCCAAATCACCTGCTTTGTGAAAGAGAGGAAGACTGAAACTTAAATGGCTATCATTTAATGAATTCAGTTCTCACCATAGCTGTCAACCTCTTAGCACAAAACACCTGGACAAACCCAGTAATGAGGGAATACAGCCCTCAAACATATTCAGTGAATTCAGTTCTTGCCATAGCTGTCAACCTTAGCACAAAAACCTGGACAAAGCCAATAACAGGGTATTACAGTCCCAAAAATAAGGACAAATTTCAAATAGTCATAAACTTAAAAATATTGCTATAAAAAGGTTGTGTTAGTATATATTTATTGCTAGAATAAAAGTTGTTTTACTATGTCACAAACACAGGGATAAGATGCAGACTCCACACAGAAGGCACCCCAGCCAAGAATCAAACCTGAAAACCTATAGCTGTGAGGCAACAATACTGCCACTGCACCATCAAATATATAAGGAAGTAAACATGAAGTCTGAAATTTAAATGCCTGTCAATTTGTTAATCAGGACAGTCTGACTAGGAAAAAAACAATTCTCAGCAGAGGCCCAGGAAAAATAATGCTGACACGTCTTTGTAACATGGGGAGGACACAAAAGCAAACCCACACAAACACAGGGAGAAGATACAGACCCCCCACACACACACAAAGAAGGCACTCCAGCCAAGAACCAAACCCAAGAACCTACAGCTGTGAGGCATCAATGCTACATTGCTACCACTGCACCATCAAATTTCAAGCATTGCAGTATTTAAAAACCATAGATACCATACAGATATTGATCAGATCAAATATGAGGCAAAAATCTGCAATTTTTTTACAAATGGTGGTGGGTAGGGAATTCGGGTCTTTAACACCTGCATACAAGGTACAGGGTTCAAGCCTGAGGTATTCCCTACCACACCACCATGAGTAATCAGGGCATTTACACTCACACACACACACTCTCTTCATATTACTCACCAACCCTCTCGGTTGCAGCAAGACCCTTCTAACTACAGTCCTTGAAGTGAGACCGACATAACGCTTAAATCTTATTTGAATCCTTCCAACATAACGGTTGAATCCTCCCGCTCGAACTGGCCGGAAATACATGCGCGGTGAGCTCCATTCCGACTGGCTGCCCTGATGAGCTGACGTCATCGTGCAGTAAAGCGCGAAAAGGTGAAACTTTAAAATGCTACCCCTTCTACATACGTTGTACTGAAATCAGTACAGTGCGTATGCCTCCTGACGTCCCTGATCATATGCACAGGGTGATAATGTTTTCCAGGGGCCTAGGCTGCACCAGTGGTTGACATCATATGTGTGGGTTAGGGCCTATGATCTAATTGGCCATGTGTGGTTGTTATGCATGTGAGTGTTGTGGTGCCCTACAGATGTTTCTGGTGTGTGCGTGTATGTGTGCACACAGGTCTACCGTGTGTCTGGCATACACAGGGGTATTATTGACAGCTCCAGACTGTACAGACCAGGATTTATAGCTCACGGTGTTCGGCCACGGCCACGTGACCTGTGCCTGCCAGGTTTTGCATGGGCACTACCAGGCAGAGGTACAGATTGGGTACTGTCCGATGACACATGTCCACTGGAGCCATGTCCCATTGGGACAATCCAGGACCACATCCACGAGGCCTGCTTTGTCCTGGTGTGGACAGCGCAGCACCAGCTGCACTGCTGCTGCTACCACCACTATGGGAGCGGGCATGTGAGGTAGCTCATTCATGTAGACCTGCACTAGGTGATGTACCTGGCCTACGTCCACTTGCCCTATGCCTCACTCCTACCAGATGTTCCAGCACAGACAGTTCACACTCGTGGATTGTCATGCCATGGTCAAGGATTCCAACCATGTCACCCAATCGTCTGTCCAAAACTTCAGCAATCTGCTGTTGAACATTTGCCAATGCCTGGATGTTGTCATTTAAAGAATGGATAGCAGACCTCTGAAGCCTCTGCCTTTTTCTGTTCTGCCATTCAGCATGTGCCTGTGTTGCCATTACAGTCTGAAACATGCATCTGGTGACACCAGCTGCTGCGCTCTGTCCTGCAGGGGCATGTCGACCAGAGGTCCTCCTATGAGCAGCACTGGCCACATGCCTGTGTGGCTCATCTGCAGTCATTTGACTGACACCATGGTGTGAATACACACCTTCCATAGCCACCACACATTCCTATTCCAAGCTACAACACACTAAATGTCCTTCCTCTATGGCCACTGGCGATGGGGTATGTGTTGGCATGAGAACTGTGTGTGGGGATGAGGGGGATATAGGTGGAATGGCAACCGATGGCACAGATTCAGCCCCTGACAACCCTGCCTGTGCCTCAAGCATATGTTCATCATCACTGCTTGAGTCTGTGGGGACACTAACATTAGATGGACCGCAGGAGGGTAACACACCTACATCACCTGTGAAGGCAAACAAAGACTCTACAGTACAATGCAGACACACACACACACGCACACACGCACACACACACACACACACACACACACACACACACACACACACACACACCATGCATGTAATTTGACAGAATGCATGCAACATGCATGTGATATAGCAGATGGCATGCAGCTCAGACAATAATAGTGGTAGTTATCATACATCCCTGGGTTGCACACAACAGCAAGCATGTGCCATAGCAGAAGCCATGCATTTCACACAATCATGGTAGTAAGCATACATCCCTGTGTTACACCATGTGGACCAGCACAGGTTGACAGTACACATGGCTGATGTGAGGCATATGACCTTGACATTAACATGTAGTATGACATGTGATCTGCTGACGTGTGCATTGACATGCATACATGTTTGACACAATGGTGTCCTGACACATGTACAGCGGTGTAATGGTGTCACATTGCAGTGTTGTCTGTATGCCCTACAGATAAAATGCACTTTTAGCAGATGTGCATGACCATTGAAGGGTATTATGTGGTGTCTATATTGCTGTACAGAGTGAAGTACAGACACAGTGCCATTGCATGGAATCATGAGGTGTCTCTATTACTATACAGTGTGGATTGCACACAGTGCATAGCCATAACTGTGTGCATACACAATACATATATACTGTGGATTGTGACCCATGTCGCTGAGGTGTATACACACTAAACCTTGATGTGTAATGTGTGACAGGTCACCGAAGGACATACAGATGACACCCCTGCACATCTGTTAACATATCTTAGCTGCCTGGCAACTATGTCCACACATGGCAGACTTATCAATACACCATGTCCCACATGACATTTGTGTACCACACACACAAGGTGCATGGCTGACAGTGATGTCCAACAGCAGCAAGGGAAATGTACTGTATCTGTGGCCTGATGTGGTTGTCTGTGTATGTATGTGGATGCTGTACAGGTGACTACTGTCATGCTGTGACACAGTCATGATGTTCAACACATCTTATGTGGTCAAATTAAGTGACACCTCCACAAGCTGTGCACAGGCTTGTGGGATGTCCAGTAGTTCCACATCTGCAATATAACCATTCGACAAAGGCTATAGTTGGACCATGTGTAGCCAATGTACAACAGGGTGTACACACAAACACACCACATCTATTGTGTGTTGCTACATGTCTCTGGCCATCCTCCATGGCCATGTGTGAACATGTGTTGGCCAAACGGTTGTGATGGCCATCTATCTCACATGTCTGTGTTGTCTCATATGACATACACCCATAGATGTCAGATACTCCACTGTCCACAGGGTTATGCAGACAAAGAGTTTTATGTTTGGTATGTGGGGTATATTTTATGGGATAGTGAGACAATGTTGCTGCTGGACCACTACATGTCATGGACATGTCAGATGGCACATCACAATGTGTGCACTCATTGCAGGGCCATATACCACAATGGTGAATCCTGTGGGCTGCCCATACTCCAGCTCACTGTGTAGTACTGTTTGTGTACCCCACATGTGTAGTTCTGATGTATAGTACATATTCTTACATTGAACAACACCTCCACCATTGTATGCACAGCTGTCCACACATCTAGCAATGACAGTTTATGTGGTTTCATGTCGGTGTTTCACTTAGTTTGTAAATATTGCACATGGATAGCCAGTGTGATGGATTAAAGATGCAACCTGTATATTGTGACCAGACCATACATTATGTGTACATGTGTTAACTGGCCTCATGGTGAATAGATATGTGCATTAACATGCCTGATACTTATAACTGTCTCACCTGCAATGGCCTGCTGTCTCTGCAGCACGCCAGAGGTACCTATATATGGGTGACACAGCAGTATGATCATTATCCATGACTGCATGACAGCTACAGGTTGCAATGTGCATGTTAACACATTCACCAGTACAATAGGATATACTATGGAGTATGCACATGTGTGCATACACAGAGTAGCATACTATAGTATGCAGCATGTGTGTATACATGCCTTGCATATGATGTTACATTACATATTGTACAGTGACACATGCAACTAAATGTGATATAATAATTATATGTGCAGTAGTGACTTACCAGGCAACTCCAGGCTCAGTGGTTGAGAGACACCCACCTCCACGATGGCAGCTAGGGTTTGGGGATGCTGTTCTGATGGTGTCCCCAGGTTGGCCAGTAACTCCTCAGTACATGTGAGTGGGGGCTGGGTTGGTGGCCCACCACCTGTTGCACCTTGTTCCCTGGCGATTGCATTCTTACTCTGTTTCCCATGTCTGATCAGGTCCATGCAGTGTCTGCGCACCTGCTGGTATGTGCAGTTATGGCCACCCACATCATTAATGCTCCTGCGAAATTCCTGCCACAGGTCATCACGTTGCTGTGCATGCTGTGGCACATGGCTAAACAAGACATCATAGTTGTCTTGGAGGTAAGGTATAAGGGCCTCATCCTCCAAGTGGGTATAAGCTGGAAGCCTTGCTCGAGGCATATCTGGAAGACATAATGATGGAGACAGGTCACAGTATCTCAGAGATGCACAGATAAACAGCTGCACATACATGTGTATTACATTTAGTACATATGAACAGTTGTCTTTGCAAATCTTCATGACACTGACACCACTGACATGTTTGTGTCACACACATGTGACACCCAATGGGGATTGGATATTATCACCATATATGTGTCACCTGATTACATTGCTCATACTCCATGTGAATGCTGTCTTGATGTGGGCACGTCTGTTTGCCTGGACTGGTGTTCTTACCTATCAGCACATGCCTGGATGTGTCCTCATTAATGCTGTTGACCTTGATGCTGTGTATATGTCACATATCAACACATACACTGCCTTAACGGACATGACCTGTGACAATGCAGACATGCACACGGAAACCTTTACATGCATGTGTTTTGCCATATACATCTATACGGCACTGTAAAGCAGTTCCACATCCTGCCACGTATTGCCTGTTTTGCACATGTGATACACATGGGACAATGGCTAGCTGGATGGTATTTGCAGGGATGGTTATCAACTATAGGATGTACGGCCAGGGTCATGTATTAGTCTGTAGGCCCTGGGCCATGTATGCGCATAGGATGTAAGGTTTTCTAGCTGTAGCCGACAGCCATGTTTCCGGTGCCAGGAGAAGCAGTGCCACATAACTGATCCAGACGGTTAATGATACATCTACCATACGGTCATCACACCATGTCTGACAGAGGTGAAATGTGCATCTTTGCTGGACAGGGTTGCATAGTATGGCAGGAGTATGTCACAAGGATCTGTCCAGCATGTGGCGATCCTTGTACTAGGAAGGTGGATGTCCATGACGTATGTATTTCAGATCAGGATATGTACATGTAGCATGTCCAACATCACAGTGTTGGACATGTCTTTCTGCAGGGTAGGCATCATGCTACATAGTGGAGATGAGGATTGTGAAGGCTGGTGTCGCCCATCCAAACATGGGCAATACCCCTTAAAGGTGATATGTGATCCAATATTGGTCACTTGAGTGATGAGTATGGCTGTACAATGATCTCCATGCTCATGGATGGCACCCTGTCATGACTAGGGTTGCCACTTATGACTACCTAATAGGCTTGGTGACGTCAACTAGCTCAGGGAGGTAAAACCATCCCTTACACACAGTGTCCATTATGTTGACCGCTGCCTAGGTGGTAGTTCATGGGTACAAGGTTATTAACTTAGCGGTGACAATGCAATATGCAGCTGTCAGATTGTGCACATATGTCACGCACCTCATCCACAAAGCCCATTCTGTATGTTGTCCACAACACTGAGTCAGCTATTGCTCCTAGGTCATAGCCATTCACACACTTACATACGCAGATGCCTCCGATTTGTTTGTGTGGTATGGGCTACAATGAGGGGGAGTACAACGAATTAACCCTTTTTTATTGTAGCTGCCACTAGTGTGATATGCACATATCACTCAGATACCTTTTGTAGTGTTGGTTCTGTCAACAGGCCACTGGCAGAACACTCCTGTGACATACAAAGGTACATCTAGTATACTGAGTGTTGGTGGAACACAGTATGCATGATGATGTCCTATGACCTGTCACAGGTATGATATGCAGTGTGAAATCATCCGTACTGTCATCTGCATCTGTACTGCTAACAACATATATGTTGATTAAGGTTCATGGACTTTCAGACCAGACTCAGCAGGGTAATAGTGCAGTGCCTCCCATTATGAGTGGTGTCTCCACTTGGTGGGTTGTGATAACTGTTGGTGTGCACCATTCAATGTTTTCACAGACTGACATGAAGCTATGTTTTACATGATGTGTATGTGTAGAGTAAACTGTTTTGCCATATGTGTATGATACAACCAGGGATGTGGACAGGTCACATGCAGCCTGAGTGCACCTTGTACCATCATAGTTATGGTTACAGGGGCTCTGTAGTGTTCATGGATATGTGATTGTGTACCTGTTGGGGGGCAGTGTGTTTATGTTATCAGAAACCTTATCTGTATTGCTTATTCATGCTCAGCACTTGTTTAGAACATGTAAGCACTTCATGAGCTACTAATTACTATAGCATTGAATCCTCCTCTTTTCCCACAGGTAAACACTGCTTGTACTTACATTTCCAGCTTGCTTACAGTAAAACAGCTGTTGTACACACTTTCCTCACATATCTAGTGAGAAATAGTTAAATATTCAGGCATGTCCAAGTGTCAATTCCCAGTGTTATCGCCTGTCTATATGATGAATATGGGCATCATGAGGCAATATAGAAATTGTCTTGTGTACACAGTCAATGCTCCCCTCCTAACATACAACACTGCAACCTGTGGGAGATGCACATATGTAGTCATGCTGGAGGTAAAGCTCTCTCCAACCCAGACTGAACCTGACAATCATGTGGGGATGTTAAACGTTTGCACCACACCACACTCATCACATAGTCTCACTAGATCTCCACCACCACAGGCCACACATAGTAAGACTACAACATTTGCGGAGCCTCTCAATACTACTCTGTGTAGGCAACAGAGAACTCCAAAGCAGAAATGCAGGCAGCCCCCATCACCCAACACAACACCAATTACTTATAGCCCACAGACTCAGTGTGCCCATCAGCTACAGCCAATAGGGCAATATAACATACCCAACACACTAGTCATAGGTGATTCTATAGGCGGTCACACTGATGTCCCACTCAGCAGACTACACAAGGTGATAGTCACTTTCAGCTGGCTGTCAGGTAACAGGATCCGCAACATAACCTATGCACTCAGGTCACTCCTCAACAGGTACAATATGACTGTGTCATTCTCCATGTTGGTGTGAATGCCCTGAGATGTAACTTCCTGGACTACATGTACAGAGTTATGGAATAGCTCTCCGATCTTGTAGCCCAAGCAGGTATCGCCCTAGCCCTGAGAAGCATTCTGCATTCATCCAGACTGATATCCCAGTACAGGGACTGAATTATTCACTTCTACAGTTGACTATGCTTCTGGTGTCATTCCAAGGGTATCCAGTATCTGTCTGCTTTGAATTACATGGTCGACAGAACACGATGCTTTGGCACAGATGGCCTGCACCTGTCGGACCTGGGATTACGGATAACGTCTAAGGCTCTTGCTGCTCCTATAGTCCCTGTTTTAGACACGGTTCAAATAACATATTCACCACCATAACAGGAACAGTCCAGCAAAACCTGAGGGTAATGCTACTCAATGCTTGACATCTTCATCTCAAATGCACTCATCCGAGGCACTCCTTGTAATGGACCAATTCGATATCTCTGCAGTGACTGGGACCTGCTTCTAGGGTCCTGAGAGCACCCCTGCACTAACAGGCTATTACTCAGACCACACCTTTCAGTCATGTAACCAGGACCGGAACACCCATGGCGGAGGTGTGTCCATATTTCCCAAGGATATACACACCTCCAGGCTGGTTGCTTAGCACAATGCATCAGAGGTAATCCAAGTGCAACTAACTGTGGCCATAACTGCTATACAAATTGTAGCTTGTTACAGATTCCACACCATACCCCATGGTTAACGGTCCTCACTTCTTGGTGTACTGGAAAGTAGCGTTCAAACAGAAACTACTGATGTGTGACTGACACTACCCCACCATTAACTGGGATACCTACTCATGTACCGACACATTAGGCCAATGCTTTCTGGGATTCATAACCTCCAATCGGTTGGATCAACCTATCCACACCACCACCAGGGCCAACAATATCCTAGACCTGGACATTACCAACATGTGTGACTGGTGTTCCACACCTGGGGTTATCTCCTCGTTGGTCAGATCCGAATGTATGCTAATCACCCTTGTTATCCACATCCCGGCACCACACCCCTTATGGAAAACACAGTAGAATATTTCTACAAAGCCAACTTCAGGCTTCTTATGACAGCAGTAGTAAATGTCATGACACCCGTGCAGATGGACAATATAGTTACAACCGCTGAATCATACACAACTGCACTTAATTAGCACTTACACGACTGCATGGATCATGCTATCCCAAACAGAGCCATGATGGTACCCACCAGAAAATGGACACCACTCTGGGGGTCCACTGCCATGGACATAATGTACAACAGAAGGAGGAGACTTTTGCAAAGTAGAGTGCAATCCTATGAGTGGGGTAGCTCCCTGGTCAGCCTCAGTAGGAATCTGAGATCCCTTATCACATCCTCCAAAGCTAGCTACGTAAACATTACAGTGACTCATTCCAAGGACTATCACAAAGTGTTCTAGAGGTATGTCACTACTCTCTATGGCGATACCCACATCTGCTCTGACATACAGCAGTTAGGCATGAACATTACAGAACCGACTGATATGGCAACATCCTGGCAGATAGGTTCAGTGCTAACTTTACACCCCTCTTACACCCTAAAGAGCCCAAATCTATACAGGAACAATGCAGAGTCCCTGCGGTCACAACTACACAGTTCCAAGCTGCACTCTCCAAAGCCAGGAACACAGAATCCATGTGACCATACAACATCCCAGGCTGCGATTTACACAAACTTCAGAACGAAATGGCTCCCCACTTGGGCACCAAATTCACTAATAGCCTTGCATCAGGCATTGCGGTCCCTGAATGGCACACAGCAACAGTTATCACACTCCACAAAGGTGGTTCCACAATGGACCAGGGGAACTATTGCCCTATACGACTCACTAGACTGTTCTGCAAGGCTATGGAGCACATCATCATGGATCTCATTCACAGAGACATTGGTGGCCTCCAAACCTTTGATCCCACCCAGTTTGGATTTGTTAGGGCCAGACCATGACTCTTAAACCTGGTGGAGTCCTTTGAGATAGTTACCAAGGCAGTAGATGAGGGTTAGGAGATCTACACAGCCTACCTTGTCCTCTCAATGGCTTTCAACACCGTTCCCCATTCTGGTATTGTCAACATACACATCCACCTGCACATCAACCCCTACATCATGAGATGTTATGCAAAGTGGCTCATGGACAGAACCCACACAGTGAGGGTAGCATACTCTAGTTCCTACTGTAAATCAGTTACAATTGGCGTCCCCCAGTCCTCGGTCATAGTGCCCCTCATGTTCGGTATATGCTTCTCTGAGGTACAGGCTAGCACAGAAGGACTTACCCTGAATAGGTTTGCAGATGACTGCAAACTAGGGGCCATGATTGATTCACCAGCTGATACAGCCACCCTCCATAAGGGTGTCACTGGGACAGCTACCTGGTGTCAATAACATGGCCTCAAGCTGCATGCCACAAGGTGCATAGACATCCCCTTTGGATTACACCAATCACCCGCTGACTACACATAGGTGGCACTCCCCTACATACACAAGACATAATAAGGAATCTTAGAACCCAAGTAGATAGCACCCACTCCTTTGATAACCATATTGCCAAGGTGGCATGGATATCCTTCTACATGGCCACCCTAATCTCTAATGAGTTTGTAGCCAAAACAAAGGTAGCCATTGTACCTCTCTACTCATGACGTATGAAACAAATTAAAGGGTTCAACACCCCATTTGGGATGTACCTTGTGAGACAACAGCAACGGCTTTAAATACCACAACATTAACACACCAAGAGGATTACTGACCTCCGAAGGATGACGTATGCAGCCCAACTACAGAAAACCCAACTGTACTCATTTGCATACTGCATACTCAGAGGTGATCTCTGCTGAACATACAAGGCCCTTGTACAAAACAGTATTGATGGATATGCTCCACATAAGCAAAAGCCACTGAGAGCCACATGCTCTGGGATATGTACCTAAATACAAAGACGACTAGGACGTGCTGGAGGGATACATTCCTTACCCGGACACTCACCATGCTTTAGAACATGATTCCTATGTACATCAGGCAGGGTCCCTCACTAGCACTCTTCAGGAGATACCTCGATGGATGGGAGACAGACATGTACGCCAGGGATCACTGCATTGGCTCTGCTGTACAGAGGTGTAGGAAACAAATGGCTCTGCTGTTTACAGGCACAGGACACTAACCTAGGGAGGTGCCACAAGTGAAAACACTGTAGTTAGGCTTATGAATGGACTTGGCCAGACAGCATAGTACCTAACTATGAACCTATGAAGCTATTACATGTCCTTTGTGCATGGATAATTGGCTAGCTTTTCCATTTCAATTAGCTATCATGCTGATACACTGTCTGGTGACTACAAGTCATATGTATCCTGTTATTGTGTATTGTACATGCCAATAGACATACCTGATGTTTGCATAATATAATAGTAATGCTATGTAAAATGTTAGACATATCTACCTACAATACTGTGCATTTCACATTTTGCAACAATATCACATAATGCAAATCATAATTGCACAGCAGGACCACCTTAGACATGTTATTCTCAGTTATATGCCCACACATATGCCTACTGTTACAGTATACAACATATACTATCCCCCTGTTATGGCACGTACTTGTTGGACAAACCCTGCCACTGACAGTGGCTGGAGTGGAATTGTTGTGTTTAAAGTCCTTATGTAGCATCACTTGTGGTGTATGAGATGTTTACCTTGTGGCCCACAGCAGTACACACATTTTCTACGAGCATTACTATGCTCAACTTTACATCACTACATAATACCTTTTCCCACTATATGCATTGCGTACACTTTCATTAATACAGAAAAGGCACTACATACACTAACATACTGAGTGTTCTACATACCTTCTTAGTAGTCCAAGTTGATGATAATATCAGTCCTATTCCTTTTCTGTTTTAACAGTTTTCTCCTATGTACATACGGTTTGAATGTATGACAAGCCATCCTTTTATACGTAGGTACCAGTAACATGTGGTATCTTGCCACCAATTGGTGTTCTGGAGTGGATGATTACATGCACATCCGCTGTGCAGCTACTCCGTTAGCCAATTACATGGCAACAGTGGGGTATAATTGAATACTCCACTTGGGCATTGTCCCTTTGCCCTACTTTCAAGGAAGATGGCCTGGATGTGTTGCTTGTGATGAATTGCAACAGCTATATGGAGAGACAAAGAGATATTTTAAGTTCATGTCCCCCATGGATTGTGCGTAACGGCTAGAGGATGTAGTTCTACATGTGAGTGTAGCTGTGATATCAACTGTCTGATATGGGGCTATTGCAAACAAAACCTGTAACATTGGCGTCTGTTCCATTGTACAACAGCAACGATTTCACATAGGGCCATTATAGTGCGTCTCTCATAATGTATGTTAAGGTTTCTGCAGATGTCATAGAGTGAGTGGATGTTTGTGATGTTATTGCAGTCTGTATTGCAATTGTTTCGGGTGTGGGGGAGATGTAGGTGGGTGTACATAGCAGATGAAGGTGTGTGGGAACTGCATTTATGCATATTCCATATATGTGTGAGGGCTCCTTCCCTAATTGAAGACCTATCATTTAGTAGGCTAATACTATGGTTATTGCAGGCTTATTCATTAAGCCATTGTTAATTGGTTCTTATATACCATGCAGGTGATGTTGGTCCTTCAATGCTTTCAGAAATACATTGGTATGTAATGAAATGTTGTTACATGAAAGCTGTCTCGTGTATTTCTGTCACAGATATTTGCACTCATTGGAGTTGTGTTGGTGACTGAACCTCTATGGCTTGGTGCCACCTTTTCAAATGGCCATAGTGGGACATTTGCAGGACACACATCGGATTTTAGAGGCTGACACATACCCACGGTAAGTAGAAAGTATAGAACTTTACATATATGCCTATATAAAAGCTTATATTCTTGTAGCTGTTTACTTGCTTATCCTGTTTCTTGTTACATGTAGGTATGTTAGACACTGATGACTATTTTATGCAACCATTACATTAACTATGGAACATGCAGAACATCTTGAGATTGTAGGACATTAGTATTTGTACTCATTTTGGTCAGGACACTACCGCATATAGAGGGACTGCCCCTTGCAAGGAGGAACAGGTGGTAACCCTATGTTTAGCTTATGTCCATAGCACAAATTTGTAATAGTGTATTATAGCAATAACCCATGCCTGGGTGTGGGCAGTGGTGAATTTACCCGCGGTTGGTGTGGTTTGTTCATGAGGATGAAGCCTGAGTGCCCAAACAAAGACAACAGTGGGTAAATCCAGCACTACCCACACCTAGGCATGGGTTATTGCTATAATATAGTCTCCATATCCTTTGTTCATAACGTTCAGTCGTGGCGGAATCTGTGATTGCTATGGTCCATGTTGTGCACATATTTGAAGACTTCAACTGCTGTATACGGCATACCCACGGATTCAGGAACTCACACACTTCCAACAACCACATTACCGTTCACAGACTCCCAAACCCCACAATACCGAACACTCAAACTGGCAACAGTCAAACTCCCGGAACTAACACAAACACAGAACACACACACTCACACACAGACACACTGCTACCCATCACATCCAAACAAACCATCCTACACTACATATGGCCAGGTGGCAATGCCCCATACACATCCTATGTGGGTGGCTGTGCCCCCCCACACCACACCTACTGTAATAATCTACCTCCAAGATAACACAAACAGAGACATGAAGCAAACACACACACACACACACACACACACACACACACACACACACACACACACACATTACAGTCCCACGGAAAAACACACCACTCTCAAAATACACACTTACACACACTACAGAAATCAGAAACACACTTAAACACATTACCTACCTGGACCGCAGCACCGGAAGCAAAAATGAAATGTCCCTTAACATTGTGATAATAGTACTCACGGTTCTAGTATTCTGGTACTGTGGTCTTTCGGACTTTAAGCCTCATGATTACGCGTGTCGGTATGTAAAGCATTTGGTATTTGGTAGTATCCTATTTATATGTACCTCCATGGTTGTGTACATGTTGTTAACCTATCTATATATTTGCATATCTATATATATATATATATATATATATATATATATATATATATATATATATATATATATCCATATATATTGACATATATCTCTCTATCACCCTTTCTATCTCTATATTTATATATATATATATATATATATATATATATATATATATATATATGTTTATTATCGAAATTGTGATCGCCCATCATCTAAACCACTAATGCAAACTCCGAACAGCGACTTTTGGGATGTCGAACACCGATATTCCGAAATGCAAAATCTCGCCCCCCGTTGGACCCATGGTAGCACTTGTTTTGTGGTGTAGCGGTCGGAAATGTCGACGTTCGGTGTTTTAGTTTGATATCTTGAGGACTCAGCATTACAGCTTTTGCATAAAGGAGTCGACAGTGTGTACATTCGACAATGGGCAATCGCAATTTCGATAGTAAACCATTTATATATATATATATATATATATATATATATATTTATAGAGAGAGAGAGAACACACCTTTCATTGGGTACATGGCAGTGTATACTATTTCCCGAACTCCGCCCTTTTGTGTTTTAACCTGTCACAATACACACCTGCCATTGGTACATCTCAGGTAGCTTAGTGGTAGGTGATTGTGTACATGGTTGCATGTTCTACTTCTGGCAGTGGTCGTTTTACCTCTCAGAGCAGGCACTATTAGTACAAGGGTGAATAATGCAGATTTCAGCTGTTCTGGCCAGCTTTGCCCGTGATCTGCACGATATTCAGCAAAGCTTAGACCTGTTTTGCACATATCCGTGTAGTCATGTTTAAACGATGCTTACCGGCACTTGCCAGTGCATAAACCCACTAACATGTGCTTAAACATGCTCTAATGACCTGCATCCAACATCCATTATTCGGGACATCGAAATTACGTAACAGCCCTTGCAGGTCGTGGAACCGGGAACATGCACAAGACAGTCAGTGGCTTTAACTCTGGGGCATCTGGGATATGTACAAGTGTTATGGTGTTTAGTATGTGGACTGTACTATGGCTGTTCCTCCATACTGTAAACAAATGTGTAACTCAATTAGTTTACATATGGATGATACCTATTAATGGTATGTCCAAATGATGCTTAATGGATGTGCTCCAGCTATGGGAATCCATGTCACAGTGAGCCACACACTGTAATGTGCTACACCTTGCCACAACCATAACTGGAGAATGCTGGGGTGACAGATACCTGTCATAGGTACTCCCAATAGTTTGGAACTACATCCCTGATTACATTATATGGAGCCCCTCATTAACACCAGGGAATCCTTGCAGAGTGGGTGGGGAACAGTGGTTACACCCCAGGGATCCCGCAATTGGCTCTGCTCCACAATGGGACAGTTAGTTAATCAATGGGGTGGCGACAGCAGACACATTTTGGCTAGGCTGATGAATGGCCTCTGATAATCAGGCATGTACCTACCGATGTACCTAGGAACCTATACATACAGTATCAACACATGCTGTTAGCTTAATTTACTGTTCAGGTGTTGACTTACCTTGTACCAATAGCTGTTGTTTGTGCAATAGTTGAGAGCTGCGTATGTAGGATTCACACAGTAGACCACCTATACATGACAATTTACAGGTGGTCGTGTGTCTGTGCCATCCATTTTACTGTGTGTGCAGGTGGAGAACTGTGTCAGTCCGTAGGGGCCTATACTGTCAGTGTATGTGCTATACATTCCCTCTTTGCCAAGGCATGGGCATATTGGGCACACCTCCATCTGCCTACTGGGGCTGGCACAGGGTGTTTGTGGTCTGAATCCCTCTGTGCCTGTGATGCCCTTGGCAATTGTGGTGGGCTGTGAGGGCCTTCACCATTATGTCCCTGCTACAGCTGTTTCTGCAGGATTATATTATGTAGCATGGCACATATTATGAAGATGTGGGTACACATGCCTGCTGAGTACTGCAAGGCTCCACCAGATATGTCCAAGCAACGGATCCATGATTTCAGCATCCAAAACACACACTCTATGATGATTCTGGTTTGTGCGTGTGCCTCACTATGGCGTTCTTGCATGGGTGTGTGTGCATTTCTGATGGGAGTCATCATCCATGGCTCCAGTGCATAGCCAGCATCCCCCACAAGGTGGCCATATGGGATGTCCCCCCTGACAAATACCTGGTACAGCTGTGAGGCATGCCAGATGTGGGAGTCATGGTAGCTTCCAGGGCTGCCAGCACACACATCCGTGATAATGTCCTGGGCATTGCACATGACCTGGCAGTTGATGGAGTGGTATCCCTTGTGGTTTATGTAGCACCTACCATGCTCACCGGGTGGTGACTTGATATGTATGTGCGTGCAGTCTATTGCACCCAGTACCTCCGGGTAGTCAGCCACATGGTGGAAGAGGTGCATATTGCTGGCCAACTCCTCCTGAGTTCGGGAGAAGTATATATGCTCATTGGCAAGTGGTAACATGGCATCCAGGAACTGGTGGAGTACCCTGGATGCTGATGCCTGTGAGATCCCCATGATATCTCCAGTTGGCCTTTGAAAGGTACCAGTGGCTAGTATTCTCAAGCTTACACATACCTTCGTGTCCACTGGGATGGGTTTCCCTCTGTTGTTTCTGGATCTGAGGCGTGGCCAGCACAGCTCAACAATTTGCTGTATGATGTCCCTGTCCACCCTGTAACACTCTACTATCTCCAGATCATCTAGCCCCTGGTAGGTTACCCTTGATCTTAACACTCTTCTCCTCCTCCGGGGCCTGAGGTGGTTCTCAGCATCATCCTCCACACCACCTTCAGTCTCCAATACATGATGATGAATCACAACTATGGCAGCTCCCAACAAGTGCATTGTAAAAGTTCCCCATCTGTTTACACCGATGGTGTAATGTTTGGGAATACGCGAGTGTGTGTGAGGTTCCTTCACACTTTATACTATTGTGCTTTGGACACTGATGATGTCATAGGGTATGCATGTACAATCAGAGCTGCAGGGTATCTTACTTATGTGTTTTACCACAGATACTGCTATTGTGGTGCCTTTGGTGTTGAATTACATTTAGCTGCCGTGGATCATCTCTTGCCCTTGCCTTCACTTTTCATAACAATTCCCCTCCCATTGTCAGGCATGCATCCAGCGGCCTGCTTTCTTGTTTTGTACTTTCCCAACCCAGGATTGTGTTGCAAAATGTGTTCTGTAGCCAATCTACTGCAGGTATGCTTTGCTCTGCGGTGACAGTTCTCTTTTCTTTGCAATCCGGCACCTCTCCTATCCTGTTCTGCAGGTTGCTACTAGCAGCCTTGTTAGCTACCGTCAATGGCCCACTGTGAGTTAATAGGTGTTAATTACTCAGTTGTACTCCAATTACCCTACTGCGGCATTTCCTTATTGTCTTCCCATAACCTTCATGTTTCAGCTGTGGTGTGTGCCGCGTGGAGCCATTTACCGGGTTTCAAGCGCATTGTCATCCACATACACATACGCTTTCGGTCACCATGTGTGCTCTCAGCTATGCAAAGCTATGGCTACATCCACACCCCAATCCTGTGGCTTTGCTTAGCAAAGGGCAACTTGGATTAGCAATGCTCCAATGTGCTTACAGCTATAGTGGCACACCCCACTGCTGATGTCATGTATACCTCCAGGCCACTCCTCGGTGTTGTACCACTGCACCATATGGTACATCCTTAGGCCGGCGGGATGTTTGTGATTCTGTTTTACTTGCCTCATTTGCATGGCATTGACTACTAATTCATAGTTACCACGCCGAACACTGTCACAGACCCTTAGCAACCCTTGCAGCTTGGTTGTGGTGTAGCATGCATACCATTGACTATTATGGTGAAATCATGATTTGTGTTACATTGTAATTTTATGACATCTGTATATATTTTCCTTGTGTTCCCATTTGCTCACACATGCTCTGCGGTTGTACTTTGTGTTAGTGTGGCCATGACATTAAATGTTATTTTTTATGTGTTGTGTGTGTTTTTTTATGCCATTGGCTATATATTTAGCCATTGGCATATGTTAACTTTGTAATACATAAGTTTGGTCCGCTTTCATGGCTCCAATGTTCTGTTTGGAAAAATGTAAAACATTTTTTTTTGGTTTAGATTTCTGTATGCTTACGCTACGCCTGCACCACTTCATGAATCTCTATGTACCTTCATTTGCATGCTGCACTACTGTGCATGGGGTGATTAGCATACATGAACAGAAAGCTGCGCAGATCTGGCGTACGCTGATAGTGCACGTGGAATTGGATCGTACCTGAATCGCTCGGTGGCCATATTTGTCGTTATGCCGCCTGCACTATGTCTGCGTCTGGTGCAAGCTTCATGAATCCCGGGGAAGATCTATTCATCAGCATTATATGTATTTATCATGTATGATGTATAGTTTGGGTGTGTTTTTCTTTATACATTGGAATATTGCACCACCAAAGCCCCATGTGACGACTATGGTTAACTATTGGAAATAAGTAAACTCTTCCTCCAGTCCTAAAGCTACCATTACAACAATTTTATAAATTATCAGCTTTCCATCATATAAGTTTCCAATAATGAAAATGTTTCTGAAATACCTTATAATTTCTTAAGCTTGCAATATCAAACACTTAGCTAGCCTTCCTCAAATCATACACTTTCTATGTAGTGACTACTTCAGTCATACAAAACATATCATACTAAATATATTACAAATATTGTCCACGTGATATATATTAATATTATGTTACAAATACTCTCCCTTCCACATTTTACTGATATTTTACCTGTTATGTACTATTACAATAGTGCATTTTTTTAAAATACTTGCTTGGGGGAGGGGCCTGAAAATGGTCAGCAAAGACCGGGGTTCTACACTAAACACAGATAGACATATCACATGCCATAACCCTCAGTCAGTGGTTCACAAACATTACCGTATTTCTTTAAAAAAGTGTTCTAGTGACCCACTAAAATTGAGCTTAGGACACATTGTGCTTACAACTGAGCGCATTCAGATAAAAGCTGACAGGTATAATTTCTGGAATAAGCAGCAGGTACAATTGGTGCACATTACACAACACCAGACAAATAAACAGCCACATTTTGTCACTTTATTTTGTGATCAGATGACTACCTTTAGCTACAATCTGAGTCAAAAAATCAGGGACAGCTGAGAGGTATGTATGTTTGCACTTAAAAAAGTGGCATTTATCCCATTGTCCCATATATTTGCATTTTTTATATTTATCTATTTTCCATCCTACAACCAATAGGCCTCATACAAAATCTTGAAATATCTACAGAACTAACGCTTTTGTATCTTGTATTGATCCAATAATCACTGCTTTAATTTTCCCCCTCTAGTCATTATGCTCACTACCAACGTATTTTCTATTTTCCCACTCATAGTGTCAGTACTCTGTTATGCTGCTTCACCTTTTTACTGAAATACAATTTGATTGCCTTCAACATCTGACACAGTTACAATGTGTAAATTCTATATTAATCCCATTTAAAGTATTGTTATGAGTGACTCGTTTACAATGTGTGATTTTTGTATTAATCCCACTGATGGTATTCTTATGACTGTATATTATTTTTACTATGTACTGCATGCTATTAATAGTTGTGTGTTTCATCTTGACTGATATATGTTATCTTTATGTTATCTGGAGCTGTTTACTATGTACTGCTTGCTATTCTTGGAATATTTATTTTATTTTATTTATTTTATTTTATTTTATTTACATTTGTTGACCGGGAGTGTCCAACTGGATGTGGGTGGCCATGGTGGTGCAGTGGTTAGCATTGCCACCTCACAGCAAGAGGTTCTCCTGTTTGATCCTTGGCTGGGGTGCCTTCTGTGCAGAGTCTGCATGTCCTCCCTGTGATTGCTTGGGTTTCCTCTGGGTGCTCCGGTTTCCTCCCACATCCCAAAGACATGCCGTAGGTGGATTGGACACTCTAAATTGGCCCTAGGTGTGAGTGTGTGCATTTGTGTTCCTTCTGTGGAAGGTTGGGCACCGGACTGGCAACTCGACACCATAAAACTCCACTGCCAACCAATCATGAGCAGACAAGGTGATTTGCTGTGGCAACCCCTAACCGGGAAAAGCCGAAAGAAGAAGAAGTGTCTGACTGGACATAGGTCCATTTTCAGCAGAGGCCCGGGGAGAAAAGCTCCACAGTTAAAATATACAGACAGTAGTTACATTGGCTTTACATAGCAATTAACAATTTGATCAACATAGCAATTAACAATTACAAATATAGTTACAGATGAAGAACATAGTACATCAGTAGACAACTAGAATCTTTATCATCTGCAAAGTACATAACAGACATTAACAATTGTTACAATAAGAAGTTCCTGCTGTATAATAAGTAGTTAGGCTTATGAGCATCTGAACTTGCTATAATCAAGGTAGTTAGTGGGGTGGAAAGAAAGGTAGTGGGTGGATGGGGTGGGTGATATTAGAGAGGGAGTTGCAAGGGCATAGCCAGCATGTTTTTAGGTGCGCTTTTAGTAAAGTGTTGAAGTGGGTGCATGATGGTGTGGAGGTAATTGTGGATGGGAGGAAGTTCCATAATTTGGCTATGGTGCAAGAGAATAGTGCTACTCCAGCAGAGTTATTGGCTTTAGTGACCTGTAAGTGATTTTTGTTGCTGGATCTTAGTGGTCTGGTGGTGCGAAAGAGTTGGAGTAGATTCTGGAGGGATGGGACTTTTAGTGGATGGTTTACTAGTTTGTGGGCGAGTGTGAGTTGATACCATTGAAGGAGATGAGGGAGTTCAAGCCAGCCCAGTTCAGCAAGTGAGAGACAGTGGTGACTATGGTAGGATGCCTCTGTGGTGAATTTGGCGATTTTGTTGTAGCAGGTCTCGAGCTTGTTTAGATCACATTGCCTTAGGTTGGTATATATTGGAGAGGCATAAAGTAGGGTGGAGATTAGGTGGGAATTTGCTAATGAAATCTTTGCTGCTTTGGTGAGAAGTTGCTTATTTCTGTATAACGCTCCTAGGTTTTTGTGGACTTATTTTATAGTCATAGATATGTGAATGTCACATTTTAGTTTATTGTCTATTTCCACTCCTAGCAATTTGGTGTGTTCTTTTGGGTGTATAGTGGTGTTGTCTTTTGCTGTGATGTTAAAGTGAGAGTTGTTTTGAGTATGTTTGGTGGGTTTGAAGATGAGTAGTTTAGTTTTGTTTTGGTTGAGTACTAATTGGGCATCGGATAACCAAGTTTCAACAGAGGAAAAGGCTTCCTGTGTGACTTTTTGCAGTTTGGGTAGGGACTGGGCTGAGCAGATGATGGTTGAGTCATCTGCGTATTGTATGAGTGTGCCATGTTTGATGGCAGAGGCTAAATTATTGGTGAAAATAGAGAAGAGTAGGGGTCCAAGGATGGATCCTTGGGGAGCCCCTATAGAGACAGGTAGTTGGGGAGATATGTCATTCTGCCATACAATGGATTGTTGGTGGTCAGATAGGTAACTCTGAAACCAGTTGGTGACTGATTGAGAGAAGGATTGGTTATTTATAGGCTCATAGGTTAGTACTAGGCTAATTGCCCTTGCGAGCCATTTTAAGCCTGGCCAATTATCCTTTGTGAGACTCGAACCCTGCACCATGTGCTTGTAAGGCAAACACCTTAACGATTAGGCTACCCTCACAGAGATGAGTTGTTTGTGTGGGGCCATGTCAAATGCTTTAGATAGGTCTAGGAAAGTAGCAGAGGAGAGACAGCCAATGTTTTTATGCTGAAGGATATTGTTAGTAAAGGAGAGTAAGGCAGTGGTGGTGCTATGGTTTGGTCGGAAACCATGCTGTGTATTGGAAAGGAGGTTGTTAGTAAGGAGGTAGTCTGAGACCTGAGAGTGAATGCATCTCTCTAGTATTTTGGAGAGTGGAGAGAAAATAGCTATGGGGCAGTAATTGGTTAGTTCTGTGGAGGGGCTGCCTTTGTGGAGGGGAATTATATATGATACTTTCCATAGTGTGGGAAAGTAAGTTTCTGACAAATCGGTTAATCAAGATGGATACTGGGTAGGCTAGAGCATCAGCTGCGATTTGTAGGTATTCACTTGGGAGGTTGTCTGCTGCTAATTTGGTGGGCTTAAGTTTAGTTAAGAGGTTTTTTTATGTTGGATGTAGGAACAGGAGAAAAAGCGAAGACAGTGGGGAGATTACTAGTTGAAGGTGTGGGTTGGACGGGGGGGTTGTGTTGTCTAGCTAGTGATAGTATGGTTTGTGTGAAGTGTGTGTTGAATGAGGTAGCAATATTTTCGGAGGAGTGAGATATGTTAGGATGAGGGGTACTGACTTTACCTGGGTGGAGGATGGAGTTTATGGAGGACCAGAATTGTTTGGGGTTGTGTTGGGAGGAGTCTAGGGCAGACTGGTAGCACTGGAATTTGTCCTGTTTTATTAGCTTTTTGACTCTATTGTGTAGTTCTAGGAATTTCTGTCTAGTTGAGGGGGTTTTGGTTTTGCACCAGTGCTCCCAGGCTTTATCCCTGTTTTTCATTTTTGACTTTGTGGTTTTCTGTAGCCATGGGGAGGGTTGTGCATTGGTTATGGAAAGTCTTATGGGGGCGTGGTAATTAAGGATGCTCAGAAAGACAGTATTAACAAATTCAACTGCGTCAAGACTGAGGTACTTTAGAGGATGCCAGTTAAATTCTTTGAGGGATGAGATGAATGTGAGTGGGTTAAAGTTTTGTTTTTTACGTATTTGATGGAAGATGACAGGTTTAGCTTGGTATAGCTGTTTTTTGAGTAGGAATGTTGGGTAGTCATCACTGAGGCTATCTGATAAGCAGCCTGCTATATGACTGGGAGCTCTTACTGACTAGTATCCAATCCAGGGTAGTGTTATTGTTGGAATTTTTATTTATCCTGTTTGGCGACTGGACTAGTTGAGTGAAGCCGTGAAGGTTTAGATGATGGGTTGGATGGTTGCCAGAGCAGGATTGCCAGTCAATATTGAAATCACCTAAAATTATAGTTTCTTGGGGGAGATGGTGGGTAGACCAGCTGAGGAGGTTTTCTAGTGGAGGGATGTTTTGGCCAGGTGGGAAGTAGCAGCCAATTATGTTGATGGTTTTATTTTGGTGTATTTTGAGGTTGGTATATATTATTTCTTCATTGCCTATTTGTGGAGTTGATGATTTTAAGATCTTAATGTTTAGATGCTGTTTAAATATTATAGCTATACCGCCTCCTTTCTGGTTTAGTATGCCATAAATGGTAGGGAGGATTTGCTCACTAGTAATGCGAGGTTTTAGCCAGGTTTCTGTCAGGGATGATTATATCTGGGGAGTACAAGTCTATGGTGGCATGGAGTTCATGGACCTCGTTGGATATGCTTCTAATATTTAGGCTTAGTAGAAGGAAGTCACTTGGCTTTCTATTGGCTGTGATTTGGGAGAAGTTGTGGTTTCTAGTCTGATTATGAGGAGTGGGGTTGGAGATGGTGGGGCCAGGATTGGGGTGGATGTCTCCACTTAGGGCTAGTTTTGATATGCATGAGGTTATTAGTTTTCTCAATTTTTGAATGTGTTTGTTTATTAGGGAAACTTTATGATTGTGCTCTGTGCGTAATAGGTAAGGTGGGAGGATTACTATGTTAAGTTATAGGGATGCTTTTTGTTTGAGAAATATAGTTGATAGAATATGTGGGGGGTGCATAGGGATGGTTCTTGAGTTGGTGGGAGGAGAGCTGAGTGAGGGTGAGACATGAGTGGTGGTGTGAGTAGTAATACAGTGGTAGTGGTTGAGTTGTGAATGATGGAGTTTTGGTAGGATGTAAGATATGCAAGGAGAGTGCATGCAGTGAGATTAGGTATGGTATGCTTATACATGTTAGCTAAGGAGGAGTGATAGTAATGGAAAAATGGAGGAGGTAGTGTTGGATTTAGTGACGAGGTTGGCTGTTGGAAAGATGGGAGGGGTTTGTGTGTGTAATAAAGGTAGGACCACTGGAGGTGGGAGGTAATTGGGGGCAGGGTGGGGAGCAAAGCGGGCAGAGACCCTGTTTGTTGCTATTATGAGGGGGCTGGAAACAATCGGGTAACAGAGTAAACTGATAAAAGAACATGATAGTGAATGTGGAAACTCAGGTAGCTATCATGCATTTCCATGAACTATCAGTCAGCTGTGCTAATATATGTTTTTTTTTTCTTCCTGATTGGTGTATGTAATCTGGAGCTTTTCTCCGCAGGACTCTGCTGAAAATGGATCTGTGTCCAGTAGTTGTACTATCCCGGTAAACAAATGTAAAATACAATAAAATAAAATAAATAAATAAATAAACAAACCAACCAACCAAACAAATAAATAAATATGAGTTTTAGCAGGGTAGCCAATGACACCATAATGTAAGCAAAAGACCACTTTACAAATATGTGCAACTTTTTGGTCTTTGAACTGTCCTGCCATCCAATGACACTTAAAAAATCTGATCACAAACTATTAGAAACAATGTTAAGAGAAGAAAACACTGTAGTTGATTCAAAACAACCTGACTGAAAGTAGCTTAAATGCCAACAAAAGTAGTTCCACAAAGAAAATTAAAATTACCTTTACTATTACCAGAATTGACAGTACAATTCATCTCCTTAATAGCACAATTTTCTAATTAAAGACAGCAAATTTTTGAGTCAGAGTCCAGTCACAAAAGTTGATTATTTAGAAATCTAGACCTAACAGTTAACCGTGAAAAAAGGTGCACAAAACAACTGAGCACAATCCTTCAGTCCATATATACTCCATATGTTTCATGCACAAAACTGCAAAAAGGAAAACCCACTCAAAAATATAATGAAAATGCTGCAAGATGGAAATACATACGTTTAGATTGTAATATGCAGTAACCTAAAATTAAAACTCTAGCCTTGAAAGAAATTTTGTTTTGGAAAAAGTGAAAACGTGGCCTAAATTACTGAAAATGTTTACTCCTATTCTGCAACTTCAGGACTTACTTCCAGAAAATTCACAAGGATTTCCATGTATGTTTCTCTAATCCTCAAAGATATTCCAAACATTGATAACAATAAAATAAACATCACCACAAAAAACAAGAAAACAGTCAATATATTGATAGTTATTAACATCTTTCCCAAATATATCCCAAACATTGATTGCAATAAAATAAACATCACCACAAAAACAAGAAAACAGTCCATGTATTGATAATTATTTCCTCGGCATCTTCCCTATGAATCAGGCCTTCAGAACTTACAGACTGTGCTCCACGCACTGATACTGTAAAGATTTGAACTTATTGCATCGAGAACACCATCCCTAGTAACCACCCCACCCCTAGACAGTTCCTATCACTTCAGTGTTTTATCTTAGTTTGTATGCTACATTTATTTATTTATTTATTTTCAGTTTGATGACCGGGGAGGTCCTCTGGGCTCAAAGAGACCATTTTCAGTGGAGGCCCAGGGAGAAAAGCTCTGCATTACATAGATTAAGTTGCAATTGCAATCAGAATAAAGTAAAATAGTTACAGTTGCGATTACATTTCATGTTAGATAACAGAAATTGTTCTATGGATAGATAACATTTAAATATTTAAGACAGCAGTAAAGAGATCATTGGAAGAGAGTGGAAAGGGGGAATAAGCTATCTACAATGTATACATTTATGAAAATATCTTTAGATTAGCCTGCATTCAGTGTTAGCCAGGTGTTTAGTAGTTCAGGATGGAGGAGGGAGGTTAGTAAGCTAGGTGGGGAGATTGTTACATTTACCACAATGTGGCAGAATCAAATAGCAATAACTTTTAACCATTTTAAAAAATAAACATAACTTGCCAGATAAGCTGCCCTACATACTGAGCATGATCAAAGTGAAATTTAATCTTATTTCATCCAGCTTTACAAGCAACAAGCACCAAGCAGCAAGCTAATTTTAACAAAGAGAAGTGTGCAGATGCAGCAGAATCTTTCCAAATTCCTTTGCTGCAGTTTTTCCTTTATTCTTTTTTTAATTTTACTTACCTGGAGGAAGATAGGTTGAGCCACTGAAGCAAGTATATTTTCTCGTACTACTGATTCCTGTGGGCACTGGACACAGACTCTGACTGCTGTAGAAGAAGAACTTAAATGTGCTCAGCACAGTACACAGGGCAGGCTAGTTCTGCTCACTACTGCAGCTATTAATTCCAATCCACCACCATCCAAAACAGTACTGTCCAAGTCTCTGACAGGCAATCTGCCTCACAAAGCTGCTGATGTCATCACACATGTCACCCCTACACATTGATGACATTGCTGGACATACTAGCAAAGAATGACAACATCAGCCATAATTTAAAAACTTGAAAATAAAGCAAAAAAAAAATTGGGAATTAAAGGGGCCACTTTGATATTCATGGCACCCCATTATTTTGCCCTCAAAACTGATAAATACCAAGGAATTCAGTATGGTTGAGATTTATGGTACTTGCACATAGCCACTTTCATTCATAATACCTGAGAACTCTATAATCAAATACGTTTTCATGTAGTACTTGGGACATTCTTATGGAGTAACTTTAGCTAATTTATGCTTTTGCCACAAGTGAATGTTTTTATTAAAATGCCTTTGCATTTACATATTCATCATGAATAGCTTGTGATAACTGAATTTACATACAGGTGTAGCGGTGCCTTTCAAGAATAACTGCTACGAAAGTGTGAACCTTGAGAGTATACATACTACGTATTAATTAATATACATTAAGAGTAACACATCAATTTGTTAATTGAATTATATTCATACAAAATAAAAGCCACTATTATAGTAAACAAAAATCTTTCAAGTAAAACCATAACAACTACACAAAGGCAACAAAACAATATGTGTATAAATAGAGGTACAATGCATATAAATACATAGTGCAGAATTATGCCTGTTACAATGAAAAACTGGGTAGCAGAACTGTAACATGAAAATAAAATGGAGGCAAGTTCAGCCTGGGTTACCTCAACACAGTAACAAAAATAATGGTTTCAGTAATACAATCATAGATAAAAAATGGCAGCCAAGGAATGTGCATGTATATAGACATATGAGGTAAATCACTGGGTTTATAAAGAAGAAGAATTGTGGTATCAAAGGCATAAAATCAGAAGAATTATATTTGAAGGAATTACATGATATGTCCTGCAGTCTGGCATTTGTGTTTATTATTGTTTTATTAGATACCATTTGAAGTAAGACTAATTGTCTAAGTGTAGTCCATAAAGCATACTCTAAAATTGTTTTCAACATACTGCTTGGATATTTACTTCATTAAATACCAGCCAGTTGTTGTCATTCATATATATGCAGTTTCTTTTAATGAGTTCCAAAAGCTGGAGTCCAAACAGTAGAATATATTAAATGTCCATGTCACAGTTCAAACCTTTTTTGAAGTATTAAAACAAAACAAAAAAAAAACTCATTGCCACGGTCCCCTTCTAGAAACACATCACACCAAATGACATTTGATAACCTTTATTAAATTTCCTCCACTTACTTATGTACTTATTAAGCAGCGTAACCACTCACTTTCCTTTCCCAACTTATTGAATTGACCATCCAACACCAGAGAGGGAACAGAATAGGGCAAGCCTGCCCCTCTTCTCTGGCCTCTCCAAACGACACGTAACTACATCCCCACTAATAAAAAGGGGGAGGGAGGGTGGGTAGGAAGTTCACACCAAAATCTAGCTCCTTCTCCAGTTACACTTGCCTAACATACTTTAAGCCCCTCCCTACCCCTACCTCACTTTCACCCAAACCTCATCCATTCCTGTTTAACCCTATCCTCTACCTATCTTCCCAATTCCTGCTACTCTATTTATCTAACCCCCCCCCTTGAAGATGTCCCTAGACAAATTGGTCTGTTCCAGACTTCATTTGTCCTGGTCCCCATCAAGAAACACATCACACAGAATGACATTTGATGACCTTTATTAAATTTCCATAAACATAAATGTTAACCAATATTCATTCATTTCAACCAAACATGATACAGGTGAAATAACATCCATGCAACATTATCATAGGACAGGACAGCGTACACCTGCTCACCCTGATTAGTAAGCAGCGTCCATACCTCCACTCACTTACTTTTGAAGCAGCGTACCCGCTCACTTCCATTGCCATTTATTGCATTATACCATCAACCAATAAGCACCTTCCTTCGTTTACTTATGTACTTATCAAACAGTGTAACAGCTCACTTTCCTTTCCCAACATATTGAATTGACCATCCAACACCAGAGGGGGAACAGAAGAGGGCAAGCCTGCTCCTCTTCTCTGCCCACCAGCCTGACCAGGCTGTTCCCCCCCTCTCTCCAAACTTCCATCATCTAGCCACCATTAGGGGATAAGGCCAACATAATTTGGTGTACAATAATTACCAGGACATTACCAGCCCCTGACAATTAACTAATGATTAAATGTGCAAAAAAATTTCAAGGACTGGACTAAGCGGACAATGAGGCAACAAACCAGGAGTTGAAAAAAATGATAATAATTTAATCCACAGAACAATTGACTGAGCGCTTTCTCCAGTAACACTGGCTTCATCAGAAATATGAACAGTGTACCAACATTCTCTCTTGTCAAATTAATTTTTATATTTTAACTAATCAAGATGCATCTTTATTCATTAAGTGCTGGAAATTTTGGGCATTTCACCTTATTGCCACCACCACTCACGTTCACTACATACTACATAATTTTTGATGTCACACTCAATTTTCACCCTATCCATCCACTATAAAAAAAAAAACTTTTCCCTGACAGTTATTGTTATTGGATGTAGATATAAGGCATTGTGTTCATCCCTCCTTCTCATAGAACTACAGTGTTCACTTATGATTACCAGGGCATGACCTGCCACTGGAGCAGAAATACTCAACCCCAACCACTGAAACCACCCTTCCATAGCAACCGCTTTTACTTGCCCAATGACATGTAGAAACATCCCGAAAACTTTCAAATACCATTTAACAGCCGCCTTGCCAACACCAACTACCCACTATAAACATTAAGGCACCTAAACCCCATGATAGCTTTAGCAATCTGACCCCTCTTAGCTCTATCAGTACCTTTGAATGCCACCAGCAGTATACCAAACTTGAAAATGCCCTATGCCACCTGGTCAAAGCTACATTAGTAACATGCCAACTCCATCCAGAATGTAGAAAATAAACCATGCTCTTTCAATCCTTCAAGCATGGTAAATCAAAGCCACACTTCCAATGCAAGGACATCCCATCTAGCTCACCACCTGAACACACCTACTCAATGCATCCCACTAATTCCCTACCCCTGAAGACTGCAACCCTACCCGAGACAATCCAAGAAGAAAAAAAAAAAAAAAAAACCTCAGCTACTAATAATACAGTGTAAATTCACTCCTGGTGTTTCCCACACAAAACAAAACATTATGTTGTAACTATTGGGAAGAAAATATAACAAACAATTCCATATGTGGCTAACAAACAATTCCATATGTGGCTGCCAGGCTGGAAGACCATGAACTCTTTTCACACCACTCCATCAACCGACATCATCTTCGACCCCCTCTCTCGCCTGTTGAAGCTGCCTTCCTTCAACCTACCAAGTAATGCCCAGTCAGCCCATCTCCATTTGCAACCTCCTAGGGATCTGTAAAAGAAAAAACTGTAAATACTTCAGTCACTCATAATCACAGCTTGTTAATGACAGTATTCAGCAGCACTGGCATATCTCCTTCATCAATTGCATAAAATGCATCTACTATTGCATACAAAACACCAATGAAACTTAAGATTTGTTAACAAAACTACCCGTAAGATTTCCTCCACTCCTCACAAAGCCATGACACAACTGACACCCATGTGAAATAAAACAAATGATTGCATTAAAAGGCCTAATCTATAAATAAATATATCACTATTTTCCCAACCAAATAGTTCCCAACAACATTGTTAACCATAATTAAGGAAAAAAAAAACATCCATAGTCATACTATTATAGCCTATTACCGAACCTGAGGTGTAAATTCCCCCATGGCTCTACCTGTATCCCTTTGGAAATAGGAAACAATCACCCATGTCCCTCTTAAATAAGAGCAACATGCAATGCACTCTGGATTAAGGAATCTTACTTATCTGAAGATGGCTAGTTTGTTAAAACCTTAGAGCCATTAATCTAGTAAATACCCCCCCTCCTAAAATTGGTGCCACTCCTCCCAACAGTAAGAACCAGAAACGACCCCTAAGCAAATATCAAACCCTGCTATAACTTGCCCCTCAACATTCCTTATCCTACCTTGGCCTTACACTACCCACCTTGAAATGCCTTAATGAATACAAAACAATCACATGTTAACATACCATCTACCAGATATCAACCCAGCCTCCCCCAGCAGAATACCTTACCTCCAAATACAAGTGCATAATAACCATAAATATAATGAATATAAATAAACTGACTTTTAAGGGCCCTAGCACCAGTAACCTAGTGACTTCCTATGCCTTTAATTATTGCGCATCCACCCCACCTGTGGAAAAAAAAAACAGACCCCCCCCATAACAGATCCGCAACCCTGCTTTACCCAGCCCCAACATACTCCTGTACTTGTCGATGCAGCTATCCAAACTGAAACAAGCTAAACAGCGAATAAAATAAAATTCCCTGTGACCCCTTTGTACACAACTCCAACAACCGGAATGTCCAGCCCCTCAACATCAACTACCTTTAACTACTTTCTGCAGGAAAGCAACTGTTTACATTACACTCCCAATCAAGCACATTTATGCCCCATTCCATCTATGGCAACAGCCACTGGTACCTGCACCATCACACCCCTAGTCCTACCTTACTTTGACCCAAATGTACCTCCTACATAACTCCCTATGTACCAATCCAGCACCAAAATCCACAATCCCATTGTACACTAGTCCAACCATTAATAACCACCTAAAGCATCCATTACCTTTCAAAGGTATTTAATCAGGGTGCTGACCACTGGTCACTCAGCATAGGCAATTTCTGCCCTTCATGTGCACCACCCAAGCAGCAGTTGCATCCATTGAACTGGCTCCAACACCTCAGACTCTCTTTCCCTCCTCTCACCAATTACGCCCACTTGATTTCGCACTTCCGCAATCTATAAAAGGAAAAATACAGATTAATCACCTTGCCTTAACAGAAATAATATTAAAACAACAAACCCCAACATAGGGATAATCTTCCAAATATCACTCTCACTAAACTAGAAAGCTGATAGAACAACTGGTTCTGGACCAGCATGAATCTCTGAAGGACAAGTCTGAAACTCACGTCTGTCATCTCTCTACTTCCATCCCTCAGGATTTTCCAGTATCTTGCCACAAACCACAATGCCATGAGAATGGGTCACTGCAGCTATACACATTACTTTCATTAATAACCCCATCCTCAGATAATGAACGAATATAACAGAAAACATCTAAACAGATTCAAATGGTAAAATAAGTGCTGTATCCTAAATCCAACTTTCACAGCTGGAAAATATAGTCCAATACTTTGCTTACAAGGTTCCAAGTGATCAAATTGCATAGTATGCCACCTTAAAGCTGAACTTACCACTTGAAATGAGTAGCCATGCTTCTATTCATAACTAGGAGCATAACTCCAATCCCCCTCCCCTATGTGAGGTACGAAAGCCAGACATCTCCATGTGTAACAAATTTGAATGTTTACTGTAATGCTTTGACTGAGGATGTGGTATTGGGCTTCCCCAACTGGTTCTAGTGAAGCGCTGACATTTTGCAAGGATATGTCCAGTCCCCAAGAACCACCTCCTCCCATAATGGTTGAAGCCACTCTGCATGTGCATCGACATCAGCCATTACTCCAGGTGTTACATTGCCAGAGAAAACCATCATTTTGCGGTCAGAGAAGGAAACCCCATTTTTTTTTTTTTTTTTTTTTATGTATTTTGGGTACTGGAGTATTGCCAATGGTCTGCATGCTTAACATGCAGTAGCCGCTGGGTAAATGAGAGGAAAAACTTCACACAAATAACATGCAAAGGAGGGCTTAACTCCCTTTGCACTTCCCCAGATAACAAATGAAAACCAAACAAGCCGCTGAGATGAACGAGGCTCCATAAAGGCAATCATGCTATGCTAACCCCCTCCCCCCTTACCTAAGCAAGCAGTCACCTCAAAAACGGCCATGCTTCCGGCCATAACCTCCAAAACGACACCTTTCACTGCACATACTTAAACCCCATCAGTTCTGCTAGCAGCCAAACATACTAAGACAGCAACTCCAATCAAGTTCTGGCATACCAAAGCCGCAATGGCTTCAGGCAAGACATAACTTCAACTATATTCCAATATCACCATTGCTTCCTTACCCTTGTGGTAGCATAACAGTTTTTGCCAAGTCCTATAGAATGATAGAATAGTCCTGCATTTTCTATTATTGCTATGATTTCTGCTTGATCTTCTTATTAATTTTTATTTTCTTTTAGAAAGTTTATACCAGCTTTTTATTAGCCACACTCATTATTTTTAGTTCTAATATAGTTATTCTAAAAAAAATGCCTATTCTGGTACAAGGCCAATAGAATTCATCAAAGCAATAAGAAAAGTCTTGGACTAATGGACTTAGTTCAGAAGCGATGACATATGGATAATCTTGCATTAAAGTATATTTATCCTCAAATTAAAGCTAGAAAATATTAACTATTTCTCCATTGGCTACACTTCAATTATTCCCTCATGTAGTTTCCTAGTAATCTCAGCACACCAAAACACTGCTGTTGTATTAGATGTCTTATTTTTCAAAGTTGTATTGCAAAATCCTGAAAACTATGGCTTAAAACTCTACCCTTGTATTAGTTTGAAGGTAAACATTTTGTTAGTTCACTTAATGTAGAAGTGAAAGCATTACACCATACTCATTTTCCATCACTTCACCTTCGTACCACAGGTCAGATCTTACAGGTGCACTCCAATGTTTTATGCAGCATAGGCAAAGGCTATGTTCTGCACCCACCCCCCCACGCCCCTTACACCATTCTCCATGTGTTCAATAACCCTATTACCCCATTATTCCTCACTTAACCAGGCATATGATCCATGAGCTTGGATTTTCTCTCATGGACACCATCATGAATGCTCTCTGCAATAATAGCAATGAATGCCCACCTCAAGGCCGTGAACACAGCACAACATCCTGCCGCTGCACATGGTGAAGAAGTGACACCAAGAGCCAGAACGCCCAGACACTGAGACAAGCAGTCCAGATCGACAAGGATGACTGGCCCCACCACACAAATTCCCCACTCCCAGGCTCTGACCAGGCAAGCACCATCCCAGTGCAAGAATCTCCCAAAAAAAAAAAAACTGTACACTCTGCTGCAATCGGAACAGCTGAGAGGCACGAATCCTCTCCGAACAGCCCAACAACACTAACAAGAAGACCAAACCCAAAGGCCTCCCAGCCCAGGCAGACAACCCCACCAATCACAAAAAGCAGCTCATTCTCTCAAGGTCCCCATGAGCTGCATCACCAGTCAGCAACACAACGAGTAACCCACAACCAATAACAAAGTCAATCAAAGTTGCTCGGCCCTCAAAATTCCCTCGGAACCAACAAGCAACCCATTACTAAACACAACTAGCTTCTGAAGCCACACAGAAAGGGAAAGAAAATAACTAAATAGATAAATAAAATGCTTGACCATATGGCTACTCTAACTTACCAGGTTCCATCCAAGGCCTATCTCCACACACAACACTACCCCCAGGTTGTCTTGGGCATACTACCTGCCTGTAGCAAGGTCACACCAAAATGTCACTCCTTTTCCAGTTACACTTACCTTACATCCTTTAAGCCCCCTCCCTACCCCTACCTCACTTCTTCCCAAACCTCATCCATTCCTATTTAACCTTATCCTCCCCCTATCCTCCCAATTCCTGCTACTCTATTTATCTACCCCCCCCACACACACCCTTGAAGATGTCCTTGGACAAATTAGTCTGTTCCAAACCTCATTTAAGGAGGAAAGGCTAGAATAAAAAACACTGTCTACAAATTTTGAAAGACATAGTTTTTTTTCTGCAAAATCAATATCAAATTATTGGATGTGCATATCAGGTCAGCCAAAAAGTAATGTTTGACTGGGAATTACAGAATACTAGGTACCACCAGTCAACCCCAACTATTAATATATTTGATGCTTAAGAAGATAAAATAAATAGCTGTACATTGCATTACCATACCAGGTACTCACATTTAAATTCAAGTAGTAATCCTACGGAGCAACATAATGGCAACATCACTTTTCATCATGGCATTCAATAACAAGTTATAGTTCACCTGCATGTTAAAAAAAAAAAATTTGCAATGCACATCAGAAACATATTCATTCATTGAGATCATTCCCATGTTTGTTTCCTGAAAAATGGTGAAACCCACATTAGGCTATAGTCAATCAAATTATAGATAATAAGCAAATAGAGATGAGGCCAGATTCATTAACACCTTCTCTAAATGTACATGATCTGTATTCAAGAAAATTCCTACAACTTTTTTGTGGTTTCTATTCACTCAAAAAGACTACATTAAGCATTGTAATCTTTATGAATCCCCCTTGATATTTAAGGCTACATGAAAATCCGTAGGAAAACTAGAATTAGGAGGAAGAAGGTGTGAGATACGTTTGTGTTGTCTGTTCAGTCAGAATGGTGAATACTCAGACCACACTTAGTGCGGGCGTTAATGAATCCCAGGGTTGCTCTACAGTACGGTTTGCAAATATTTACTTTTAATAGTTGCACTGGCTCAACAAGGTCGCAGAAAATCAGACTTCTAGGTCAAAAAGGCATTACAATTTCACTACTGTGCTAAACAGTGGCTGGGATTCACTAATCCTCTGTGTAAGACTAACTAAGTCTTAATCGGAAACTGCAGTCTATGAGTATGATGTCAGCGCGTCATGCATATTCATGAGGGCACGCTGACTCAACTCTAAGGTTAACATGGAGCATGCACAAGTGCAGGGGGCATGTCAGACTGCTGAGCAGTCCAAATATCCATGCCCCTGCAAGTGTCTAAACTGCAAATTTCAACTGAAATGTGTGAGTCCACTCATATATCTACATACCCAACACTACACTCCCCCCACATTCTAAATCCCTGTACAAGTTTAAAATGTAAAGCTTTCCTTTTTTTTATTATTCCTGATATAGCTGCCCGTATTTGCACGTGGGTTTGCCCATTGCTTAGCTACAGTTAACAGTGTAGACATCGAAGAGGATAATAAACTATGTATATGCAAATTAAGCCAAATAGCAATAGCGTAGTGGTAGAGCCCTCGCACAAAGAAGAGGCATTCCCGGTTTGAGTCCCACCGCACCCCTTCCTATTTTCTGTAGGAAATGTGTGCATAAAAAGAATTCCTGACATTTACCTTTTAAATTTTAGTAAAATGCATTGAAATGGCCTATGTGGTAGTGAACGATATTTTATATATATATAAGAAGGTGGAATGGTCATGCATACTGATAAATGCATAAGTAATGTATCTTAAGCAATGTGAAGCACTGCTAAGCAAAGTTTACTAGTATTAAGCACAGTTAAGTATAATTTCTCATAGCTTAGCACTGCTTTAATTAGCGCAATAGCTTTGTGCGGAGCTGCGCATCGCATCAACTAGCGCAAACAAAACATGTTCGCGCGGAGCTGCGCACCACGCTAACTAGCGCAACGTTGGGCAACGTCGGGCAATGTAGAGCAACGTAGAGCAATGTCAAGCAACGTTGGGCAAAGTTAAGCAAAGTCGGCTAAACACAGCCACACCTCCTAGCCGGTCTGGCCAGTAGCAAAATAAAAAGCAATGACAGGCCTCAAACCCGGGATACTGTGCACCATAATCACAGTACTAAACCACTAAGCCATGACAGCTTTACATATGGATGCATTTCCAACACACTCATATATATCAAAGGAAGTTTACCCATTGCTAAGCAGGTTTGCTTTTAGCTGAGATTTTTCAAAACCGGCCAATCACAAATAAGTGTGGGAAATGAGGCATATTTAAGTTCCATAGGTGGGAATAATTGCCATAACTGGTTGTAGCTCCCATCTGCAGACAGTATGGCTGGTGTTGGAGAGGGATCTTGTTTTCGAGCGCAATGGTGGGGCATTGAGGAGTCAAAAGTAATGGTTTGGCTCCTTGTCCATCATCATGATCCAAGACTCCTGCAGGGCCAGTTTCAGGGCACTGTGTACAAATTGGAAGCCTGGAACTGTCTAGCACATAATCTCACCAGTGCCACAGGTGTCCCTCGGACTGGCGAGCAGGTCAGACACCACTACTCAGACCTGAAAAGACGCAAGGAGGACCGACTAAACCAGTGGATACAGGAGGCCCGTGAAATGGAAAATGCCCCACTACTGAGTATTTAGCCATGGAATGAAGTACCTAAGAATTGCTATTGTAGTCTATATTATGGATAGGTATGTCTCAATATCCCTTCATTTACTTCACAGCTGCAGGTGTCTGTGCTGCGAATCAGCAAGCCTATGCAGATAGGCTGCTAAGGCTGTGCCACCAGGCAGGTTAGTAATTATTCTGCATGCGTTGTCATATAAAAGAAGTGAGAGAGCCTGAAAAAGAGTGTTGTAACCCATTAATAAAGGTATAATAAGTGTTGAATAACTTCTCTGCATGTACTGTTATGTAAAATAAATGAGACAGTGTGAAAAGGTGTTGTAACCCATTAATAAAGGTATAATATGTCTTGAATAAAAGACCTCTGCATGCACTTATATATCAAATAAATGAGAGAAAAAAGTGTGTAATGTAATTAATAAAGGTATAATTCCTGGAGTGTGTCTGTGTCACTTTTTTCAATATGTTGTTGTACCCTTGCATTATATAAATAGTACTGTTGTATTGAGCGCAGTCAAACCACACATGGGTAGGCCCATATAAAATGGTTGAAGGGAGTGCCAGTAGCTGTTAAGCATATATACAGTCCTCAACTGTCGGTTCATAGCCGGCATGTACAGGTTAATCTGGCACATGAATAGCTTGTTATTGTGTTCCCCAGAAATGTCAGTGTGCTGCTAGAAATGTAGGGGGCTGTTAACATATACCTGATAATGTCACCTGAACACATCCAGATATGTAGATATATAAATATAAATGAAATATATAAATATGTAGCAGTAACATCTGCATCCAGGGCAGTTTGTATGTCAGATACAGGTCAGGTATATCAAGAACTAGCAAAACCCATTTCACAATTTAACGGACATTGCCTAGTGTAATAATACATGTAGGGGATATATAACTGCAGTCAACAGGAATGTAGTGTAAACTATAAGTATATATAAGTTGTTAATGGAGGTATCTTTTTACACCCTACTGTATGTGCATAAACAATGCAATTTCACACCTCAATGGGTATGTCAAATCTCATAACATTTGTTGGGACACATGTCCTATTGGTTTATAAATATCTGCATTTACTTTGATGCATGTGCCCTGTTCACATACCACAATCTTGGTGGCCTGTTGCCACCAATCAATCCTGCATGCTGTTGGAATGTCCATTGTTGTTCTCTATATGCATGAGTTATGCTTGCTATATAACTGTTGGAACTCTGGTGTGTTGAGTTAATGGGAATACTACTGTATGCTGTTACAACTAAATTGGAATGCTGTTCACTATTACTAACCCATATTGTCATTAAATCCTCGTAAACATAGAACGTATGGGAAGGCCAGTCCCAGCCGTCCCACCTGTCCCACCTCAGTTGGCGATGGCACCTGGCACCAGCAGGTCCGGTGCCCAGCCCGGGACCTCCTCCTCCTTTGGTCCTGTGCCTCCTTTGGGTGGAAGCACTGCAGGGGATGGGGCTCATCCCTCCTGTGCAAGTGTGACTGGAGGATGGCCACCTATCACCCTCCGAATGGTCTGGGCTGTGGTGCGTAGGGAGATCGAGCGTTCAGTCGCTGATCCTCTACGCCAGCTCAAGGCAAGAGTGGCGTGACTCACAGGTGAGCCTGCCCCTCATATGCAGTCCCCAGCACAGCCACCCTCTGGGCTGTGAAGGTGCAGTGGTGACTGCCCATGGGTGGGGATCTCAGTTCCACTGTTGCCATCTGTGGGCTCATGGGCTTGCGATTTCCAAACATCCTTCCCCGTCAATGGTGTCCACTCACCCCATGTGTCATATTCCGCCTGTATATGCATCTTGTTTGTCTTGTCTGTTTACCTCTCCAACCTACCTCCCAAAATATACCTAGTTCCCCTACCCCACATTCCACTTTCACCTGAAAAAAAAAATGGGCAATCTGCTCTCACAAAAAAATTATGCCCCATACATAGCTGCCCATTTTGCACAAATATCCGCTAGACACATAAACTGAAAAGTAACTGGCAGTACAACATACTTCGTTGTCCTCACCTCTCTCTCAGGGGTGGAAGGTTTTACATTTCCCTCCAAATTATTAGTATATGCACAGCTGTTGCTGTTAAAGAAATGGGCAGCTATGGACCTTCTCTACACCCGTCCTGCACATCCTGAGCTGTTTTCCCTACTGTCTTTCCCTCTTTGTGCCCCTTTTTTACCACTTTCCTATCTCCCCATTTTCTTTTCTTTCAAAGAAATGAGTGCAGGGGTTAGCGGGAGTAAGCACTTTTAAGCAGTAGTTAGCAGGTTTGCATGAGTGTGCGCTTAGCTAAGTATTGCTAAGCATCACGCAAACCCACGCAAACCTGCTTACAACTGCTTAATAGTGTCTTAATCACCCTGCATGTGAGGGGCCATGTTCTGCTCAGCAGCAAAATAAAACACCAATGTGAGTCTCGAACCTCGGACCTTGGACACACTAGACTGCATAAAGTGCATCAGAATGAGTGAATGTAAAGGTAAGATAGGAATGCCATAACACAAAACCTGTTCTGTGGAACTTTACCAGCAGTTGTTGTGGAATTGCATTACATGACTGTGATAACAGAACCAGCCATTTTAGCAGTAAATAATGTTACAACAGCACTTTACAACCCCCACACAGTATCATAGCAGGACAATCCCCACCTAAATGTACAAAATACCCGTGTGTTCAAGGTCCAGAAAGGATGTAGGTAGGCATACTCAGTAGTGGACTTGTCCAGTTTTCATGAGCATCCTGTGCTAATGTCAACAAAAAAACACACAAACTGTGCAGAAGTGAGTACATTAATATCCACAGTATAGCAGTTCAAAAACAGTTCATGTGCCAAATGAAAACATCTCAATAACTACGTATGTATGGCAGCTAATTGCATAAGTAGAAAAGAAACTACATACTCCCATGTATCTTGTGTTAGCATTTGTAGGGGTGAGTACAATTCTACACTGACAAATGTGTACTGGAAGTGGCAACATTCAGGTCTGAGTACAACATTCAAATCACTGGCTACACCCCTAGCATCAGATACAAGAAGTACACCAACCTTCTGACTTACACAACGGTGTCCACAGCAAACAAGCATGGTCCCCACTTTGGAAAGCTGAAAGGGTTATGCCTACCTGACCTAGCAATTTATAGCATTTGGTTGCTATGACAGTGAGTACTGCAAATACCACACAGCAGGCTGCATTCAATTGCCAAATGGTGGCCAACAATTGGTACAGAGGCCATCACATGCACATGTGCAGATACGTATATAAGCAGGCTGTACTAGCTGTCCGCACATGCAATAATTTCATTGCAGGTACGGAGAGAGCGGGAGAGAGAGAGAGAGAGAGCGTTACAGAGTGACACAGAAAGACACAGAGAGACACAGACCACAGCAACAGCAACAGGAAACAAAAAAGATATAAAAGAAAATATATTGGAAAAAAATATATTGAAAAAATATATATATTGAAAAAAATATATAGAAAAAAAAATATTGAAAAATATAATATATTGGAAAAAATATTTTGAAAAAAATAAGATATAAACAAAACAAAGTGTATAAAACACACTGAACTGACTACTACAAACACATACAAAGGAAAGGTATGTAACAGATATGTATTTACTGGCATGTAGTAAATGTTTTTGAAGAGTACTCTACATAGTTTGAATCATCCATATGTGGCAGCAGTACGTATCTATGCACAGATGCCCTGCATCACAACTGCCATGGAGAAATCAGTGTGTAGCTGTGTGCAGTGGGATATGACTGTGACATATGTAGTTCAGCATTAATTGTCAAACATCTGATCCATGTTATCTGTATTCTGTACAGTAGTGTGTACAATGTCGGTTTGGGGAGTAGTGCATGCAGTTCTGTAAACATGGATGTGACAGAGTAACAAATGCATGATAGTCATATTAATGTGCAGCTTAACATTGGCAACAGCTGTACCAGGCTAGTATGGAAATTTAGCATTTGCAGCTATATATACACCCTCTAATATTACTGTGTGCTCACATGTGACACCTGTTCATGTTGCAGCAAGGCCCAACAGGTCAACCGTGATGTACATGGACTTACAACAGTGGGTCCTTGTGTGTGTACAGCACACACATAAAGAGAGATCTGTCTGTGTCAGATATATTAGCATCTGTACATGTGCATAGAGCAAGGGACATGCTGCAACTGTTTGTGAAAGGTGGATATATATATATATATATATATATATATATATATATATATATATGTTGTTGAAGATTGTTATTTGCATATTTCTATGTAGGTTGTAGTGTGTGGCAAACCAGACAGTATACAGTGCTGGTATATGACATGTGGTCATTAAACGCTGTGGGTATGATTCGTCAGGTTTGCAGTGATGCAGCCAGTGAGGCCTGCTAAAGCTACATGGGCTGAGAACACCTTCAATGCATTCCGCACAACACTGTGCAATATTATGACATAACTGTATACCTCACAACCTTCCCATACTTGATATTCCCACCATGAAAGGCTATATACACACACACACACACACACACACACATATATATATATATATATATATATATATATATATATATATATATATATATATATATGTACACCAATGGATGTTTCTATGTATGTGTGTGTATATATATATATATATATATATATATATATATATATAGAGAGAGAGAGAGAGAGAGAGAGACAGGGTCATATTTACTGCAACAGATGCCTGGTGACAAAGCCATGGACTCAAGCTCAATGTTGAAACTGCATTGGCATCCCTCCTTGCAAAAACTCAGTAACCATCAACTACCACATAGGTGGTAGTCTACTTAACACCTAAGATGTGATAAGAGACCATGGGACACAGGTGGACAGTAGTCTCCCATTTGATAGTCATAGTGCCACACCAGTCATGTAATCTGTCTACGTGGCACACGTCATCACAAAAGGTGTGTCATCCAGAGAAATATAGGTCAGTGTTCCCCTCTGCTCCACACACATAAAACCCATTATAGAGTACAATGCCCCATGTGGTATGTACCTCACAAGACAACTACAGCAACTGGCAAGGACATAGACATACCTCACAAAGAGTAATACCGGCCTCAAACAGATGCCCTATGCAGACCGTCTCACAAAACCACAGCTAGACTGTGTCACATACCATTTACCCAGCGGTGACCTCTGCCTAACATGCAAAGCTATGTGAAACCCAGAGCTGTTGGACATTCTCCATGTAAACAGATCACAGTCCCTATGAGCTACACGCTCTAGGGACCTAAACCTTGTCACCTCAATAAACAGCACATGCTGGAGGGATTGATCCCTATCTCAGTGACATCCCATACTCTGGAACAAACCACCTATCAATAGCAAGCAAAGCTCCTAATTAGCAGTCGTCATATATAATCCTGATGATTATATAGGAGATAGGAAATACACCCCGGGAATCACCTCTGTGGCTCTGCTCGACAGGGCCACGTGAAATGAAATTACCTGTATGTCAAAGGCCAGGGTAGCGTATGGCTAGACATCTATAGGTCCTAGGGCCAATAACCTATAACCTACCTATGAACCGATACACACCCACATGTACTTGTTGCAATAATTGCTATGTGAGGTTGACTGAGTGTGATGGTGAATGTGTTGGTGAATGTGTCAGAGTTCTGTATATGTGTGATAGCTAAGTAGGAAACTGTTTCTGTCATGGTATTATGTGTCCTAGCTGTGATCCCAGAAAAAGATGTGTATGCTATTGCTAGGCAGAAAAAGCAGTATGCCAGACGGTCTGACATAGTCTGTTGGTGTCGACTGGGGTGTCCCATTGTAGGCTACAGTAGTACATGTATGCTTATTGAGTGTTACTGCTGATGAATCCAACCCCTGAATGAACTGCAGAACTACCTGAAGCTGTATGCCTAAACAGCACAGTATGGTGTAGGTCCACATGTCTTGGAACCACTGTTTTGTTTGTTCCCCGTAATCCTCACAGATGACATACCTCAGGCATAAGATCTTGTAACTACTGACACACAGTACTGTATGGTACACAGGTAAAGGTCATGTGGGTTGCCATACCTTTGTGTCTGGTATGTATGTCTGATGTGTGTGTGTGTATGCCTGTACCATGGCCTCGGCCATATGTTTGTTACAGGATATAGGTGCGTATCTAGCAACATGTATAGTCTAATACAGCAGTATGCCACCTATATTAACGAATGTTAAACATATGTTAGGCAGGGGTTTGCCATCAATGACTAGTGTGGTATACTGGTAATACTGTAACTGGACTTTACAATCATTGCAATGGATTACATGTTACATTATGCATTAGCTTGATATATACCCTCTGTGGCTAGGTGGTGCATTGTGTCGCATACAGTGTGCCATGTACTGTTTTATAGTCTTACATACTGGTTTATCTTTGTTGCTGTGCAAAACATGGTTTGATACATAGAGTGTGCCAGGCACTGTCAGGCAGTTGTGGGTTGAGCATGTGGTACTGAAAGTGTGTATCCTTTGACAGCCAATACGTTGTTATATATGGCAGTTAATTGATATCTGTACTTTAGAATGTTAAGTGTGCCACTTGACTTGCTCACACATATTGTTTCATTGTCTTCCAGAGTCATGGCCCACCATCGTAATCCCTCATATAGCCCAGCAGAGGAGGAAGTGATTACAGCCACCATGGTTCAGCACTACGCCCTGCTGTTCTCAAGAATCAGCCAGGACCAGCATGAGCGGACTGCACTGTGGCAAGATCTTGTCTGT
The DNA here is from genome assembly GCF_019279795.1 of Protopterus annectens. Taxonomy (NCBI): domain Eukaryota; kingdom Metazoa; phylum Chordata; order Ceratodontiformes; family Protopteridae; genus Protopterus; species Protopterus annectens. Next base: position 1,008,531,296 of record NC_056730.1, on the reverse strand, counting down.
AGGGTAAATGACATAGGCATACATAACCGTACATATGAGCAGGTACAACATCACTGCAGTGATTTAATTAGACATGTTCGGCAGCGTGCGTCTGATATCCGTAGACAACAGCTTGCCACAGGTGGTGGGGTAGCCATCCACCCCCCCCCCCCTCACCAGAGTGGAGGAGCTGCTCCTGAGCCACGTGGCTCCTGGCCAACAACAACAACAACAACTAACATGCATCATCATGGAGGCCGGAGCCACCCAGCAAGTTGACATGGAGCGTGCAGGTAACATGGCATAGCTGTACACTACTGTTACCTCTATTGGTAGATCATGCTTATGTGAGATGTGTACTGTGTAGTTACAAGATGTGGTGCCTAGTGTTGTGCAATAATAATAATTAGGAATATAATCTGCAGGCCTGTGACTGTCAACAGTCGTACTACTGTAAGATTGCAAACACACAGTAGCAATGCCACAGTTGTTGCCACTGACAAACTGCCTCATATCCTTGTAGGTCTCTCTGGTGTGACAGCAAGGCAGCAGACCCATGCTGGTGAGTGTGTTCTACATTTAATATTGCTAATTAAATGTGCATGTCATAGGTTAGGTGTAGGCCATGTACACATCACACACCAGCGCATAATGCATGCTGTGCATGTTTGCTGTGAGACTATGCACATCTCAGTAACATGAGTAGCTGCCTCAAACACATGCAATACACAGAGCATCCCATACAATTGTGGCAACACTGTAGTGGACGTTGGATAGGCAGAGTTGATACACATGCACACAACTTACACAACTGTGTCATACGCAGTACACGTTAACATGCTACACATAGCGTATTCAGACACCCGCTGTAAGGTCACACTCCAGTATCCCAAATGTCATCCACACAGCACACATAATATACCTGAGGGGTAGAGGCCTCTCATGTGGCTGTGCAACACTCTTCAACACATAACACATTCATGTTAGGCAATGCCCCCCATTGGGCACCTTACAAACCCATGTAACAACTGGCCATGAAATGGTGAATGTAGCCATGGTACTGCAGTTCAGGTACAGCATGCTATGTGCTGGTCTGACACACATTAGTAGCCTTGAGTGACCACATGATGCTGCATAATGATGTCTCATGGTACTAAACCCCATCCAGTTACAGTGGCCACAGTACTACACATATCATTAATTGCTATGCACCTCAATGTTGTGTGTGTGTAAACATATGCACCTATACACAATATGCATAGCAATCACCATTTGTACAAAGTGGCACACATATGTCTTGTAATGCTCTTGAGTGTATAGGTCACATGACACACATTGTGTATGTGTGATGTTTAGTGTTGCAGTTGTGTGGTAGCATGCCATGTCATGGCTGGCACTGGCATGTCCACAATATGTCCTACACTCACCATAACCACTGTACAATGGCTATGTTGAGCAATGGTATTCCATCAGGTATACATGCACCACTCATCCTGTGTGTATACATAGCATGCATGTGCTAAACCTGTGTCCACAATTATCTGCTAAAGACACAGATGCTCTAATCAGAAATGGATATTTATGTGACACACTGATACACATCCAGCCATGGTATGCATACCTGTGAGTGATGGTGCACAGGACATTGCAGAGCTTTTAATACTTGCACAGCAATGTTGTGTCCATGTACACATTGCGTTCCAGGGTGAGGCCAATCACTGAACAAAACGCACATGCATCAAAGCCATGTATACTGTTATTAGCAAGGGCTGTCTACACTCACACTGCATGCTGTTGATCAACACATATCCTGCATGCTGTCAAGCTTGATATAAATGTTTGGCTTGTGATACTGTACACCACCATCACACGCTATTGAGTATGTTCTGGATTGCTGGTGGTGTGTGCGTGTGTGTGTGTGTGTGTGTGTGTATTTGTGTGCATGTGTTCATGTGCGCATGTGTTCATGTGTGCATGTGTGGATGTGTTCACGTGTGCATGTGTGCATGTGTGCATGTGTGCATGTGTGCATGTGTTCATGTGTTCATGTGTTCATGTGTGCATGTGTGCATGTGTGCATGTGTTCATGTGTTCACGTGTGCATGTGTGCATGTGTGCAGACATCATGTACAGGTCATAAAGTGTGTTTCCTGTCTTCCTCTCACAGGTGCTGATTTTGGGCTGGTTCACTGCAGCAGGGAAACTGATGTCACTGAGCATAATAGTGATAATGATGATAGGTGTGTTGAGGCACAGGCATGTTTGCCCGGGTCTGTCATTGGGCCAACAATCGACAGTACACAAGTGTCCACCCCATCCATGCACACAGTCATACTGCCAATACATCCATCACCAATGCCCTTAGCTGAGGGATAGCATACAGCCGGCATTGGCCAGGACAGTGTGGTTTCTATGGCACATACATCCCGACACAGCAGCCATACACAGATGTCTGGAAGGGTACCACATAGGCAAATGTCCAGGGGTTCTCATCGGAGCACTGCTGCTCATCATGCCACTGGCAGACGTGCCACAGGTCTTACACCTCACGCATGTTCCAGGCTGTCATGGAGGCACAGGCACGTATGGAACGGTACACCAGACAGGGACTAAGGGCACATAACACTGCCATAATTGACAGTATCCATGACCTAGCAGGTGCCATCCATCATTACACTGAGGTCACTGATAGACATTGGGGTGAGACATTAGATGTCCTCCGCAATGTCATGTTCATGTGTCAGGACAGTGCAGGATGGATGAGTCGTCGACATGGATGTATACCAGCAACATCAGCAGCTGTCAGTCGCCACGGACGTCTCTCAAGTCACAGCCGCTCCCATAGTGCCAGTACCAGCCCCAGCAATGTTGGGGGTGGGCTGTCCATAGACCGTCCTAGAAGACCACGTGCACGTGGCTCTGGACAGTTCCAGCAGGGACCTGGGTCCAGTGTACATCCATCTACCTCTGGGGATAGTACCCAGTCAGGCTTAGTACCTGATAGTGTCAGTAGCACCCCTTCCAGGCACAGGTACCGTATCCGTGGCCAGAGACGGTGATCTGTAAAGCCTGGCAGGGACAGTCTGTGGCTGTCCCACAAATACCTGTATATGGCAGCCACATGGTGGAACTGTGTGCATGCACACACACACACACACACACACACACACACACACACACACACACACACACACACACACACACACACACATACACACACACACACACACACATAAACAAGACACCTAGGGCTACCACATGCCTGCGCACATTACATCAACATTGGCCCATAGCAGTGCTCTTGGCCCTCACACACACAAACACACACACACACACACACACACACACACACACACACATGTCAATTGTATGGCTCACTGTAGGCCTCTGGCAAACCAACAACACAACCTGTGCATATGATGAAACCTGTGCCGCCTCCTGTCATCTGTAACATCGATGCAGGAACAGGCTACCATGGTGCTGATGCACAGGGTGACTTTATAGCAATATAACAATGTTAGCATGTTGTCAGCAGTACAGTGTAATGATATGCTCGAAGGTGTAGCTGAGCAGGCATGATGCATTTAAGCTATGATTGTCAATGTAGTAATGTTTACACCAGGGTTAGTTCCAATAGTGTATTGTCCGCCCACGTGCCACTTGGCTGATGTGTGCAGTATTGGCAGCATGTGTTAAAGAGTAGAAAGTATGTGTGGGATGTGTGTGGCACAGATTTGCAGGTGTACATTTGTGAACATGGTGGAGGTGCACTGTCTGCTTGTACGTGCATAGTGGATACATGGGCAGGGTGACATGCCCTGTATTACACAGTAACACTCCATAGTCTCGATTGGTGGCCAGTATGCATTGAACTACACACATTTCAGAACTTGACTACACATGTGTGTATGACATGGTTTGACACTGTGCTGTGGTTGATACTGTTGCTATCTGTCATTGTTTTACATTCTGGTAGTATACATAACTTCAACAGCCTGACCATAACCACTCATTAGATGATGTCTTGACAACTGACACACAGATGTAGGACACACAGTAACATTTGGATCCTTCAGGTACTATACTATGCCAGTAACCAGTGGTATTCACCTGCACCCATTACTGAGACCACTCCTGTTTGGCATATAGCTCTCTTAGGTACAAGCAATCACAGTAGGGATATGCCCGTCCACATCTGGTAATGCATACTGTGGCCTATAATGCATTCTCCAGATGACACACACATCCTCTACAAGGGTATCACACAGACAGATCCCTGTTGTCAAACTCATGCTGTAAAGCTATAAGCCAACCAAAGCATAGTCATCCACCTTTACAGAACATAGTATCCCCACAGTACCACATAGATAGTAGCCACCAACATGAAGAACAGGTACCGATGTGTACATGCAACCAAGTGGTACGTCATCTCTCCTTTGATAATCACATTTCCAAAGGTATCATTAAATCCCTCGGTGAATCAAATAAGCAATAAGGGGTCTGCATGCATATCCACAAAGGTTGCTGTACACCTATAATGAATAGCCATCATTGATAGACCTTGCTGCGTTTGAACAGGTCTGACATATACCTCGGCCATAAACCCTCATTCACACAATTCTATAGAAACCGTAATGAGTGTGTGTGACACAGATGACCTAGGCCAGTGATCACTGCAGTGGCTGGCCTTGTCACAAGCATACAGATGTGACCTAAGGTCTGGAAAGCAGCAGCAAACTCTTGAAAAGATGACGGATGTGTTCTTGAAGAAAGCAGGTTTCCCACACATGCAATAATTGAGGTCACATGTACATGTATGTATTTGCCACACAGCTATCTCACATGTTCAGTGCACATACTGGTGTCATACTGTTATGTCATACAGTAGTAAAAGCAAAATCCACAACACACACACACTCACCAAGTGCAGGATTCAAACCTCTACCTAACTACTTCATGATACTAGAGGAGTATGTATTAACATGACATGCTATACACATTATTGTGAGTTCTCTTTTCCACAGGTATATTTGTAGGATGGTGACATCATCAGACCTGACAAAGATTAGTATACCACTTTTAAGGTGTTTGAGTACTCTCCAAAAAGTTTGCTCCTCTCCAAGGAGATCACAGACAAACAGACACACACACACTTGTCAAGTGCAGGATTCAAACCCCTACTTAACTGGTTTATGATACTACAGGTGTACACATTTACATGACATGCAATACACACTACTGCAAGTTCTACTTTCCACAGGTATATTTGTAGGATGGTGACATCATCAGACTAGACAAAGTGGGTTACATTAGGTGACATTGGGTGGGCTACATAGAAGGAATGTCTAAACACTTTGGCCATGTGATCATCAAAGGATAGTTTACTATTTAACTGTGTCCCCAGGGCCTTCATGACTTTCTCCATACATACTTGAGTACCACCTATATGGTAATTTGTTTGCACTTTGTTTTAACCAAAGGGGATGACTATGCATTCTTTTGCATTCTTCTTGGGGCATTGTTTTGACACCAGGTATCTGTCTCTGTAAGCCCCTTCTGGAGGGTGTGTGTGTCAGCCATAGAGTCGATTATGGACTACAGTTAGCAGTCATCTGCAAACCTGTTCAGCCATTCTCCTCCCGTGCTTGCCTGTACCTTTGAGCAGTGTCTACTGAACAGGTGGTGTCCCAGGACCAAGACTTGTGGGATGCCATTTGTGACTGTCTTAGAGTCAGACATGGCACCTGCAACTCTGAACATGTGTGTTTGATCTGTGAGCCACTTGGCCACACATCCTGTGACATAGCTGTTAATGTTCAGGCTGGTAAGTGTGTCCATGATGATAGAGTGGGGAATGGTGTAAAATTTCCTAAGTGAGGTCCAAGTGGGCTGTGTGGACTACTTTCACCTCCATCTATGTCCTTGGTAACTGTTTGAAGTAAGTCAACTATGTTTAGGAGGCAGGATCTGCCTTTAACAAGGCGAGGTTGTGTAGAGTCCAGTGTCTGGAGGTCCCCAATGTCTCTCTTTATGGGTTCCATGACAATTTGCTCAATAGCTTTGTAGACCAGGCTGAGTAGACATATAGGGCAATGGTTTCCAGGTTCTGTTGTGGCACCCCCTTTGTGGAGCTGGATGACTGTTAGTGTATGCCATTCTTTGGGTACATATCCTGTGGTATGATTGAGTCTGGGCAGTGAATATAGGTGAGGATGTAGTTCCTTTTGGGCCTAGTGTAAGACGCAGCCTGGGACACCATCCAGTCCCATTGATGCTGTGTTCTTGGCTTTGGAGAGGGCTGTCTTTACCTGCATGTCCATGACATCCGGGGCTCTGCATCCTTCTGTGATGGACACAGGCCCTTTTGGGGGTGATGGGGGGAAGTTTACACTGAACTTGTCCCCCAGGATATGGGCAATGAAAGTTGGTTCAGTGTATTCCTTGCCATTTGCCAGTAGCTGACAGCATATTTGGAAGTTGACACCTACATGTCTGGTATAGCTACCGCAGGGTTTGTGGTTGTTCTTCTTACAGTCCTTGGCAATTTGTCTTTTGAAAGTGTCCTTGAATTATTTTATGAGCGATCATTGCTTCTTCCTAATAATGATCAGTGATGCCTTTCCTTTAGTGAGGTTGGCTCTATCAGGTGTTAGTTTCCTCCTTCTGTTGTCTAGCTTATTTATGGGCAACGACCACCAGATTGTTTTCTTATTTTTAGAGGAGTGCATCTTGGTTTTATTTGTGATGTCTCGATCCATGCATCCCTGTAAATGCTCATAGGATGCACTTGTAACTGATTCGGCAGATTGTATACCATTATCCTATAGCAAGAGGGCTTTGGAACTTTCCACTTTTGTCTTGGGACATGTGCAGTTTGCTTTTGAAAATATCTTCATGGTGGTTTCATTGACTGGGTGGGGGGGGCGGGATGTGGATGTCCAGTGTGATTACTTTATGATCTGATATTACCAGCGAGGGTTTTATCTCTGTTGTGGAACACTGGTACCCCATGTTGGTGATGATCATGTCCAGTATGATGTCACCTCTAGTGGGCATGGTGACCAGCTGTTCCAGGGTGTTAGAGCTTCCAACTCTAGGAAACAGTGGGCAAAGGACGTTTTACACAAGTAATTCTCCCACTCAATGTTTGCGTAGTTGTAATCACCTCATATAATGGTGTTTGATAGGACTTTCATATTTTCCACTGTTCTCAGGAATACTGAGTGAGGTTCCTGTAACAAGGTAGGTGATCTGTAGCAGGTTATAATCTGATGAGCAGCTTTGCCCAATGTTAGTTGCACTTGCATGGTCTCCAAGGCCTCATGCTGTGCCATTAACCTGAAGGAGTGGGTATCCATAAGGTAAATGGGTACACTCCTTCCTTTTGTATTTCACCCGTGGTTTTGGGTCCAAAGGTCAGAGAGATTGTGAATGTTTTACGTGGAGCATGTCCAACAGCTCTGCGTTTGACATAGCTTTGTATGTTAGGCAGTGAACACATCTGAGTAGGCGATATGCAAGGGGGTACAGATGGAGCATTTTGAGATGGTCTGTGTATGGCATGTATTTCAGGCTGTTAAAGCTCTTTGTGAGGTATTGCTGCAGGCTTTCCAGTTGTTGTAGTTGTCTTGTGAGGTACATAGCAAACGTGGCGTTGTACTCTATTATTGTTCTAGTGAGTGATGAGTAGTGGGGAACAATGTTCTCTTCTATTCTGAATGAGACACATTTTGTGATGAGGTGTGCCACATAGCAGGGTTTCCGGATTACTGTGGGGATGTGATTATTACAGTTGTGTCCAGTGTCCACCTGTGACCCAAGGTCTTTTGTCACACTTTCAGTGTTAAGTATACTACCACCTATGTTGTAGTTCTTGGCTACAGAGCTTTTAACAAAGGGGATGACAATGCACCTTTTGGCATTGAGCTAGAGCCCATGGCTTTGAAAACAGCCATCTCTCTCAGTGAGGCCCTTTTGTAGGATGTCCACATCTTTAGTGTTTACAATTATGGCTCCTAGTTTGCAGTCCTCTGGAAACTTCAGTAGCCACAGACCTTCCATGTTAAAGTTTACTTCAGGGAAGTAGATACTAAACAGGACAAGACACAGGACTGGACCTTGTGGTACTGCACTCATCACTGGTCCAAAGTCATACTTGGAGTCTGCTACTTTCACAGTGTGTGTTCTGTCAGTAAGCCTGTTGGCAACCCATCTTGTGATATAGCAATTTATACCTAGTTTAGTGGGTTTATCTAGATTTGCAGAGTGTGGGATGGTGTTGTAAGCCATGGCAGGATAAATATAGGCTGTGTGAACCACCTTACCCTTGTCGACGGTTCTGTTGACTGCTTCAATATCATCTATCAGGTTTAGGTGACATGATCTGCATTTTACAAACCCAACATGGTTGTGACCCAGGGTTTGGGGATTACAAATGTAATTTTTTATATGTTGTATGATGATACATTCCATGGCCTTGAAGAGCGGGCTTGTCAGGCTAATGGGGTGCTAGTTCCTGGGGTCTGAGGTGTCTCCACCCTTGTGTAGTGGGATAACCATCACTGTGCACCATTCAACAGGCACAAAGCATGCGGTGAGGCTATGACTGCACATGGTACGTCAGTGTGGTGCCTGTTCGTTCTGTGGTCTGTGTGGAACACAGCCTGTGAAGTTATCTGGTCCCATGGCTGCTGTGATACTGGCTTTGGAGAGTGTTTTTTACCTGTGCAGCCGTGTTGACAGCAACTTTGCAGTCTTCCATTATAGAGATGTGCTCTTTTATGGGTGAGAGGGGGGTACAGTTAACACTGATCCTATCTGCCAAGATGTTGGCAATATCAGTTGGGTCTGTATATTTAGTGCCATTGAGCTGTAACTCAGAACAGATCTGAGTGTAGCCATGACATGGACCTGTTTGTTGGGCAGAGATCTCCTGAGTAGACAGTATGCAACAGAGTACAGATTGGTTTACATTCAGTCTTGTTGCATGGGGCAACTGTTTGAGGCCAGTAATCCTCTTGTTAGGGTGCTTCAGTGGTCGTTCTGGCTGCTGAATGTGCCTAGTCAGATTCATCGCAAGTGTGTTGTGGTACACTCTGACGGGTCTGATGACTGATGAGTACTGGGAACCTCCTTTGACCTACATGCACAGACCTTAGCAGTTTGTGTGAACACATAGCATGATTTTCTGACAACTTTGTGAATGTGTTTCTGGAAGTAGAGATGTCTATCCACATTTGTCCATAGATCCCTTATTATCACCTCCGTATTTGGCATAATTGTGTGAGCATGCCCAGTATGACCTTTCAGTATGTTGTTGCCTGACATTTGCTTCATTTTTTAAGTGTGTGAGCATGCCCAGTATGACCTTTCAGTGTGATGCTGAATGAAATCCACGACATTTGTTGGAGTGTGTGAGCAGCCCAGTATAGACATTTATACTATATGTGTATGGTAAATCAAGTTGTATTTTTACAGCAGGCCTCACCTTTGTGTCATAGATCAACAGGGATCATGCTGTGCCTGCAGGGCTTCCATGAGACACTTTGCATAGACTTATCAACATTTCTACATAAGGAGGGGCAGCTATTCTTTGTACATTTCTACCCAGGGGCACACTCAGTTGTTACTGTGGGTGTACATACGATGAGAGGTTCACCTGACACTTATACACATTTGCTATGTCTGCACTGCTATGTACGGTACACCATTTCAGTCTGTACTTTTGCCTATCATACTGGCTTGAGGCATACTACTGTACTACAATTTGTAGCGTCCAATGCCACATATATTAGATTGCAACTTCATAGCCCACACAACCCACATCACACCGCCTGGCCTGATGTTCTCTGTCTGCATAGGCCTGTGGGGGAGGTTACCCATATGCATCTTTAGGGGCATGTTACAGCATTTCTTTGTGTTTGCATTACTGTACAATTGTCCTGCTGTGTCTGTGCTACTGAAATGCTATCATGGCTCAGTGGTTCAGTACTGTGACTATAGTGCACAGTATCCTGGGTTCGAGCCCTATCACTGCTTTTTATTTTCATGCTGGGCAGACCAGACTGCTTAAGGGACAGTAAAGCTAATATGAGCATGTTTACCTGTCTTTGCTCAACTTTGCCCGACCTTGCCCAACATTGCTCAACATTGCCTGACATTGCGCTAGTTAGCACGGGCAATTTTGTTTACATATACTAAATATTGGTAAAAGCTGCTTAGCACTGCTTTATATTACTTAAAACATGGCAATAATGCCTCAGGTGGTGCTGCAGGGCTGCTTATGTTGGATGCACATACTACACTCCCTATACATGTTTGGAAACAGGTAGTGTCAAGTTAGGCATCCTTTTAATTTTATGTGCGAGTCAGAGAGAGGTATCATTTTCTGGGTTCCTACTGAGCCAGTGTATGTGCTATGCGTTGCCTCTTTGCCAAGGCCAAGGCATACTGGGTATGCCTCCTTCTGCCTACTAGGGCAGGCTCAGGTTGTTCCTCCTCTGAGTCACGCTGTGCCTGTGCAGGCCTTGGCAATGATGGGGGGCTGTTTGGCCCTGCCCCATGCTGTTCCTGCTGCAGCTGTTTTTGCAGGATCATATTGTGTAGCATGGCACATACCATGACAATTTGGGTACATGTAGTTGTTGAGTACTGCAAGGCTCCACCAGATGTGCCCAGGCACTGGAACCGTGACTTGAGCATCCCAAACACACGCTCAATTACATTTCGTGTTTGTGCGTGTGCCTCATTATGGAGTTCTTGTTCAGGTGTGTGTGCATTTCTGATGGGTGTCATCAGCCACTGCTCCAGTGCGTATCCAGCATCCCCCACTAGGTGACAGTCAGGGATGTCCCCACTGGCAAATGTCTGGTACAGCTGCGTCAGATGCCAGATATGGGAATTGTGGTAGCTTCCAGGGCAGCCAGCACACACATTCAGTATTATGCCCTGGGCATCGCGCACAACCTGGTAGTTGATGGAGTGGAAGCCCTTTGCGATTGATGTAGGGCCTACCCCGCTCACCGGCTGGTGCTTTGATGTGTATGTGCATGCAGTGAATTGCACCCACTACCTCAGGGTATTCCACTATTTGCTGGAAGAGATGCATATTGCTGGCCAATAACTCACGGGAATTGGCGAAATATACATGATCACTGACATGTGCTGACATGGCATTCAGGAACTGGTGCAGTACCCTGGATGCTGATGCCTGCGAAATTCCCATCATATCCCCAGTTGTTCTCTGGAAGGTACCTGCTGCTAGTATTCTTAGGTCAACACATACCTTGGTTTCCACTGGGATGGGTTCCCCTCTGTTGGTTTTGTGTGTGAGGCATGGCCTGCACAGCTCAACAATTTGCTGCAGGCGGTCTCTGTCCACTCTATAGCGCTCCACTATCTCCTGCTCATGTAGCCCCTGGTAGGTTACCCTGGGTCTGTACACTCTTCTCTGTCTCCTCATTGTGGGTTGCTCAGCAACATTCGCAATGGCACCACCCTCAGCATCTTGCACATGTTGCCTTATAATAGCAATGGAAGCCCCTAACATTTTTTTTGTCTAAGTTAAGCTTTTTAAGTTTTCACATCTCTTTGTATACTGCAGTGTTGCAGTGTTTCTGAGTAAAATATGGGGGAATGTTGTTTGCAGAGTTTTAAGTGCTGGGCTGGGCTGGGCTACTGCACTGCCTGTGTAATTGGCTGATTCTGATTGATTTCACCTGGCAGCTCTGCTACTTCTCCTTGGTTAACTTGCTACTACTACTTTTCCTTCCTTTTCCCTTTCTGTTTCCACAGGGGGCAGCGTTACGCAAACAAGCACAAACACACGCACACAAGTGCACACGCGTGCACACTGCCTTACACAGGCTTACACAGGTTTAGGCGGGTGCACATCCGCGCACACAGGCTTAGACAGCCTTACACAGGCTTACACGGGTGCACACACGCACACACAGGCTTACACGGGTTTACAGGCATGCACGCGCATGCACACACAGTGTAAACATCTTTGCAAGAAACTTTGGTGGTAGCCATGGCGTCCAACTTCGGTTTCTGGGTTTCAGTTCAGACAACTGTAGACACTCCTCTTCCAGTCCTGAGTAACTCACAGCAAACACATGCCACTCTACTCCAATAAGCTTACAGTGTTTGATACATACCCCCTCACGATGTCACCTATCTTCTACTCTGTTACTCCCCTAATCCTACTCTTACACTCTAGGGACATGGTTCACATGGCAGGGAAAATTGGGATTCACTATCTTTAAACTCATTTGCATAGGATTGCCTACTAATGCTTGGTTACGTATCTTAGACTGAGTTTCCCCCCTTAGCAACCACTACTCAGTAGCCATGTTGTCTTCAGCCTGACATTCACCTGCATGGCAGATGGATATTTTTAATAAAATGCCTATTTTTGGCTTTTATTTTTTTTTTCTGTTTTTTAGAGCGCCGCACGTTTGTGCGGCGCTGTGCCACGCTTAAACATCGGAGATCGGGGAAAAAAATATTTTTTATTATTTTGCAGCACGTATAAATGCCATTGGCCTTATATTTGGCCATTGGCATGCTTCCTCAACTGGATGCATCCTTTATTTGGAGCTGTCATTGCTCCATTTTGCTATTTGCAGAACGGTACTCAGTTACCAATGGAGTACATTTCTGCAAATAACACTACTCTTACTCGGACAGGTTAGTGTTTCCTGGATCGCAAATTTACCTAATTTGCATAGCTTTCAGCAGCAAATGAGGTAATTTGCATAACCTAACACTGTCCGTGTAAGAGTCATTTTAGGAACTCTCATGCACGCCCCTGCCGGCTGTTCCTGGATCGCTCGGCAGACATATTGGCTGTCTGGAGTCTTACTCTACTCTTAGACTCCATGCAAGCCTTCATGAATCCGGCCCAGTGTGATGGAAAAGTAGTCAGAAAAAATAGTACTGAGCAATTTAGAATCTTGTAGAGTATAGTCATAAAACAACTCACTAATATTTAATTACCCAGATAAAATGTTAGTCCAGCTGGAGAAAAAAGCATTGTTTTCTGTGTGAGCATTTGAGTATTTAAAACCACTTCAAATTGAAATTATGCCGTATACATAATGGAAGCAAGGTACTGAAATGTTACATAAACAAGTAAGCAAATATATAAATATGATATGTAAAAATATATCAAATAAACAACATCAAGTTTTCTTTCAGGATATGCATGATTATACCATCAGTTTTAGTGTTTTTATCTCTTGAAATAAAATATAGTACAGGATTTAATTCTGAAGTAAAATAGCAGCATACTTTGTTATCATATCATTAATACAACACCAAATCCTGTCCATCCTTCTTTTGTTACTTGATACTCATTCACCAAACTGAGAAAAGAAGGCAGTCAGTCAAAATGAGCTAAATAAGATCTCTGAGACTCCAAATAAATAGCTCATAGTGGGAAATTATCTCATACCTAAAGAGCATTTTGGAAATAACTTTCAGCAATCTGCTCAACTTCCTAATTAGATACAAGACTGAGGAGAATATCATTTTCTTCTTCAATTTTTAAATCTGGTTTAAGCAGTAATAGTCAGATCACAGATATATATAAGGGCAAGGTACGTGAGAACTTGTTCTCAGTATAGAGAAGCATACAGTTTTATCAGCTATACAACTATATGCAATGTAATATATATATATATATATATATATATATATATATATATATATATATATATATATATATAGTACTTACGTATTATCACAACCAGATTTTTGCTGTTGCGTATTTCGCTTCGTTGAATACAGACGACCACATCAAACACTGTAAAGTGTTGTGCAAATTCATTATTGCTGGCAAAAAATCTCTGGACTACCTACAGGCACATAAAACGATGAAACAATCATCTTCCCTTTTTGCATGCATTATAGATGCACGCTTGAATTGTCAGGGATGCTGT